>NC_134511.1:422865-597865 GCF_027942865.1 Odontesthes bonariensis
TTCTCTGACCCGTCTCCTTCTCTGACCCGTCTCCTTCTCTCTGACCCGTCTCCTTCTCTCTGACCCGTCTCCTTCTCTCTGACCCGTCTCCTTCTCTGACCCGTCTCCTTCTCTCTGACCGTCTCCTTCTCTGACCCGTCTCCTTCTCTGACCCGTCTCCTTCTCTGACCCGTCTCCTTCTCTGACCCGTCTCCTTCTCTCTGACCCGTCTCCTTCTCTGACCCGTTCTCCTTCTCTGACCCGTCTCCTTCTCTCTGACCCGTCTCCTTCTCTCTGACCCGTCTCCTTCTCTGACCCGTCTCCTTCTCTCTGACCCGTCTCCTTCTCTCGACCCGTCTCCTTCTCTGACCCGTCTCCTTCTCTGACCCGTCTCCTTCTCTCTGACCCGTCTCCTTCTCTGACCCGTCTCCTTCTCTCTGACCCGTCTCCTTCTCTGACCCGTCTCCTTCTCTCTGACCCGTCTCCTTCTCTCTGACCCGTCTCCTTCTCTGACCCGTCTCCTTCTCTGACCCGTCTCCTTCTCTGACCCGTCTCCTTCTCTGACCCGTCTCCTTCTCTCTGACCCGTCTCCTTCTCTGACCCGTCTCCTTCTCTGACCCGTCTCCTTCTCTCTGACCCGTCTCCTTCTCTCTGACCCGTCTCCTTCTCTGACCCGTCTCCTTCTCTCTGACCCGTCTCCTTCTCTGACCCGTCTCCTTCTCTGACCCGTCTCCTTCTCTGACCCGTCTCCTTCTCTCTGACCCGTCTCCTTCTCTGACCCGTCTCCTTCTCTGACCCGTTCTCCTTCTCTGACCCGTCTCCTTCTCTCTGACCCGTCTCCTTCTCTCTGACCCGTCTCCTTCTCTCTGACCCGTCTCCTTCTCTGACCCGTCTCCTTCTCTCTGACCCGTCTCCTTCTCTCTGACCCGTCTCCTTCTCTCTGACCCGTCTCCTTCTCTCTGACCCGTCTCCTTCTCTGACCCGTCTCCTTCTCTCTGACCCGTCTCCTTCTCTGACCCGTCTCCTTCTCTCTGACCCGTCTCCTTCTCTGACCGTCTCCTTCTCTGACCCGTCTCCTTCTCTGACCCGTCTCCTTCTCTCTGACCCGTCTCCTTCTCTCTGACCCGTCTCCTTCTCTCTGACCCGTCTCCTTCTCTGACCCGTCTCCTTCTCTGACCCGTCTCCTTCTCTGACCCGTCTCCTTCTCTGACCCGTCTCCTTCTCTGACCCGTCTCCTTCTCTCTGACCCGTCTCCTTCTCTGACCCGTCTCCTTCTCTCTGACCCGTCTCCTCTCTGACCGTCTCCTTCTCTCTGACCCGTCTCCTTCTCTCTGACCCGTCTCCTTCTCTCTGACCCGTCTCCTTCTCTGACCCGTCTCCTTCTCTGACCCGTCTCCTTCTCTGACCCGTCTCCTTCTCTGACCCGTCTCCTTCTCTCTGACCCGTCTCCTTCTCTCTGACCCGTCTCCTTCTCTCTGACCCGTCTCCTTCTCTCTGACCCGTCTCCTTCTCTGACCCGTCTCCTTCTCTCTGACCCGTCTCCTTCTCTCTGACCCGTCTCCTCTCTCTGACCCGTCTCCTTCTCTGACCCGTCTCCTTCTCTCTGACCCGTCTCCTTCTCTGACCCGTCTCCTTCTCTCTGACCCGTCTCCTTCTCTCTGACCCGTCTCCTTCTCTCTGACCCGTCTCCTTCTCTGACCCGTCTCCTTCTCTGACCCGTCTCCTTCTCTCTGACCCGTCTCCTTCTCTCTGACCCGTCTCCTTCTCTGACCCGTCTCCTTCTCTCTGACCCGTCTCCTTCTCTCTGACCCGTCTCCTCTCTCTGACCCGTCTCCTTCTCTCTGACCCGTCTCCTTCTCTCTGACCCGTCTCCTTCTCTGACCCGTCTCCTTCTCTGACCCGTCTCCTTCTCTCTGACCCGTCTCCTTCTCTGACCCGTCTCCTTCTCTCTGACCCGTCTCCTTCTCTGACCCGTCTCCTTCTCTGACCCGTCTCCTTCTCTGACCCGTCTCCTTCTCTCTGACCCGTCTCCTTCTCTGACCCGTCTCCTTCTCTCTGACCCGTCTCCCTCTGACCCGTCTCCTTCTCTCTGACCCGTCTCCTTCTCTCTGACCCGTCTCCTTCTCTCTGACCCGTCTCCTTCTCTCTGACCCGTCTCCTTCTCTGACCCGTCTCCTTCTCTCTGACCGTCTCCTTCTCTGACCCGTCTCCTTCTCTCTGACCCGTCTCCTTCTCTCTGACCCGTCTCCTTCTCTGACCCGTCTCCTTCTCTCTGACCCGTCTCCTTCTCTGACCCGTCTCCTTCTCTCTGACCCGTCTCCTCTCTCTGACCCGTCTCCTTCTCTGACCCGTCTCCTTCTCTCTGACCCGTCTCCTTCTCTCTGACCCGTCTCCTTCTCTCTGACCCGTCTCCTTCTCTCTGACCCGTCTCCTTCTCTGACCCGTCTCCTTCTCTGACCCGTCTCCTTCTCTGACCCGTCTCCTTCTCTCTGACCCGTCTCCTTCTCTGACCCGTCTCCTTCTCTCTGACCCGTCTCCTTCTCTGACCCGTCTCCTTCTCTCTGACCCGTCTCCTTCTCTCTGACCCGTCTCCTTCTCTCTGACCCGTCTCCTTCTCTGACCCGTCTCCTTCTCTCTGACCCGTCTCCTTCTCTCTGACCCGTCTCCTTCTCTCTGACCCGTCTCCTTCTCTGACCCGTCTCCTTCTCTCTGACCCGTCTCCTTCTCTCTGACCCGTCTCCTTCTCTCTGACCCGTCTCCTTCTCTCTGACCCGTCTCCTTCTCTCTGACCCGTCTCCTTCTCTCTGACCCGTCTCCTTCTCTGACCCGTCTCCTTCTCTCTGACCCGTCTCCTTCTCTCTGACCCGTCTCCTTCTCTCTGACCCGTCTCCTTCTCTCTGACCCGTCTCCTTCTCTGACCCGTCTCCTTCTCTCTGACCCGTCTCCTTCTCTGACCCGTCTCCTTCTCTCTGACCCGTCTCCTTCTCTGACCCGTCTCCTTCTCTCTGACCCGTCTCCTTCTCTCTGACCCGTCTCCTTCTCTGACCCGTCTCCTTCTCTCTGACCCGTCTCCTTCTCTCTGACCCGTCTCCTTCTCTCTGACCCGTCTCCTTCTCTGACCCGTCTCCTTCTCTCTGACCCGTCTCCTTCTCTCTGACCCGTCTCCTTCTCTGACCCGTCTCCTTCTCTCTGACCCGTCTCCTTCTCTCTGACCCGTCTCCTTCTCTGACCCGTCTCCTTCTCTCTGACCCGTCTCCTTCTCTCTGACCCGTCTCCTTCTCTGACCCGTCTCCTTCTCTCTGACCCGTCTCCTTCTCTCTGACCCGTCTCCTTCTCTGACCCGTCTCCTTCTCTCTGACCCGTCTCCTTCTCTCTGACCCGTCTCCTTCTCTGACCCGTCTCCTTCTCTCTGACCCGTCTCCTTCTCTGACCTCCTTCTCTGACCCGTCTCCTTCTCTCTGACCCGTCTCCTTCTCTGACCCGTCTCCTTCTCTCTGACCCGTCTCCTTCTCTGACCCGTCTCCTTCTCTCTGACCCGTCTCCTTCTCTCTGACCCGTCTCCTTCTCTGACCCGTCTCCTTCTCTCTGACCCGTCTCCTTCTCTCTGACCCGTCTCCTTCTCTGACCCGTCTCCTTCTCTCTGACCCGTCTCCTTCTCTCTGACCCGTCTCCTCTCTCTGACCCGTCTCCTTCTCTCTGACCCGTCTCCTTCTCTGACCCGTCTCCTTCTCTCTGACCCGTCTCCTCTCTCTGACCCGTCTCCTTCTCTGACCCGTCTCCTTCTCTCTGACCCGTCTCCTTCTCTGACCCGTCTCCTTCTCTGACCCGTCTCCTTCTCTCTGACCCGTCTCCTTCTCTGACCCGTCTCCTTCTCTCTGACCCGTCTCCTTCTCTGACCCGTCTCCTTCTCTGACCCGTCTCCTTCTCTCTGACCCGTCTCCTTCTCTGACCCGTCTCCTTCTCTGACCCGTCTCCTTCTCTGACCCGTCTCCTTCTCTGACCCGTCTCCTTCTCTCTGACCCGTCTCCTTCTCTGACCCGTCTCCTTCTCTGACCCGTCTCCTTCTCTGACCCGTCTCCTTCTCTGACCCGTCTCCTTCTCTGACCCGTCTCCTTCTCTCTGACCCGTCTCCTTCTCTGACCCGTCTCCTTCTCTGACCCGTCTCCTTCTCTCTGACCCGTCTCCTTCTCTGACCCGTCTCCTTCTCTCTGACCCGTCTCCTTCTCTGACCCGTCTCCTTCTCTCTGACCCGTCTCCTTCTCTCTGACCCGTCTCCTTCTCTGACCCGTCTCCTCTCTCTGACCCGTCTCCTTCTCTGACCCGTCTCCTTCTCTGACCCGTCTCCTTCTCTGACCCGTCTCCTTCTCTGACCCGTCTCCTTCTCTGACCCGTCTCCTTCTCTGACCCGTCTCCTTCTCTCTGACCCGTCTCCTTCTCTGACCCGTCTCCTTCTCTCTGACCCGTCTCCTTCTCTGACCCGTCTCCTTCTCTCTGACCCGTCTCCTTCTCTGACCCGTCTCCTTCTCTGACCCGTCTCCTTCTCTCTGACCCGTCTCCTTCTCTCTGACCCGTCTCCTTCTCTCTGACCCGTCTCCTTCTCTCTGACCCGTCTCCTTCTCTGACCCGTCTCCTTCTCTCTGACCCGTCTCCTTCTCTCTGACCCGTCTCCTCTCTCTGACCCGTCTCCTTCTCTGACCCGTCTCCTTCTCTGACCCGTCTCCTTCTCTCTGACCCGTCTCCTTCTCTGACCCGTCTCCTTCTCTCTGACCCGTCTCCTTCTCTCTGACCCGTCTCCTTCTCTCTGACCCGTCTCCTTCTCTGACCCGTCTCCTTCTCTGACCCGTCTCCTTCTCTCTGACCCGTCTCCTTCTCTCTGACCCGTCTCCTTCTCTCTGACCCGTCTCCTTCTCTGACCCGTCTCCTTCTCTCTGACCCGTCTCCTTCTCTCTGACCCGTCTCCTTCTCTCTGACCCGTCTCCTTCTCTGACCCGTCTCCTTCTCTCTGACCCGTCTCCTTCTCTCTGACCCGTCTCCTTCTCTCTGACCCGTCTCCTTCTCTGACCCGTCTCCTTCTCTCTGACCCGTCTCCTTCTCTCTGACCCGTCTCCTTCTCTCTGACCCGTCTCCTTCTCTCTGACCCGTCTCCTTCTCTCTGACCCGTCTCCTTCTCTCTGACCCGTCTCCTTCTCTGACCCGTCTCCTTCTCTCTGACCCGTCTCCTTCTCTCTGACCCGTCTCCTCTGACCGTCTCTCTGACCCGTCTCCTTCTCTCTGACCCGTCTCCTTCTCTCTGACCCGTCTCCTTCTCTCTGACCCGTCTCCTTCTCTCTGACCCGTCTCCTCTCTCTGACCCGTCTCCTTCTCTCTGACCCGTCTCCTTCTCTGACCCGTCTCCTTCTCTGACCCGTCTCCTTCTCTCTGACCCGTCTCCTTCTCTGACCCGTCTCCTTCTCTGACCCGTCTCCTTCTCTCTGACCCGTCTCCTTCTCTGACCCGTCTCCTTCTCTGACCCGTCTCCTTCTCTCTGACCCGTCTCCTTCTCTGACCCGTCTCCTTCTCTCTGACCCGTCTCCTTCTCTCTGACCCGTCTCCTTCTCTCTGACCCGTCTCCTTCTCTGACCCGTCTCCTTCTCTCTGACCCGTCTCCTTCTCTCTGACCCGTCTCCTTCTCTCTGACCCGTCTCCTTCTCTCTGACCCGTCTCCTTCTCTCTGACCCGTCTCCTTCTCTCTGACCCGTCTCCTTCTCTCTGACCCGTCTCCTTCTCTCTGACCCGTCTCCTTCTCTCTGACCCGTCTCCTTCTCTGACCCGTCTCCTTCTCTGACCCGTCTCCTTCTCTCTGACCCGTCTCCTTCTCTCTGACCCGTCTCCTTCTCTGACCCGTCTCCTTCTCTCTGACCCGTCTCCTTCTCTCTGACCCGTCTCCTTCTCTGACCCGTCTCCTTCTCTGACCCGTCTCCTTCTCTCTGACCCGTCTCCTTCTCTCTGACCCGTCTCCTTCTCTCTGACCCGTCTCCTTCTCTGACCCGTCTCCTTCTCTGACCCGTCTCCTTCTCTCTGACCCGTCTCCTTCTCTGACCCGTCTCCTTCTCTGACCCGTCTCCTTCTCTGACCCGTCTCCTTCTCTGACCCGTCTCCTTCTCTCTGACCCGTCTCCTTCTCTGACCCGTCTCCTTCTCTCTGACCCGTCTCCTTCTCTCTGACCCGTCTCCTTCTCTGACCCGTCTCCTTCTCTCTGACCCGTCTCCTTCTCTGACCCGTCTCCTTCTCTCTGACCCGTCTCCTTCTCTGACCCGTCTCCTTCTCTCTGACCCGTCTCCTTCTCTGACCCGTCTCCTTCTCTCTGACCCGTCTCCTTCTCTGACCCGTCTCCTTCTCTCTGACCCGTCTCCTTCTCTCTGACCCGTCTCCTTCTCTGACCCGTCTCCTTCCTCTGACCCGTCTCCTTCTCTGACCCGTCTCCTTCTCTGACCCGTCTCCTTCTCTGACCCGTCTCCTTCTCTCTGACCCGTCTCCTTCTCTGACCCGTCTCCTTCTCTCTGACCCGTCTCCTTCTCTGACCCGTCTCCTTCTCTCTGACCCGTCTCCTTCTCTGACCCGTCTCCTTCTCTGACCCGTCTCCTTCTCTCTGACCCGTCTCCTTCTCTGACCCGTCTCCTTCTCTCTGACCCGTCTCCTTCTCTGACCCGTCTCCTTCTCTCTGACCCGTCTCCTTCTCTGACCCGTCTCCTTCTCTCTGACCCGTCTCCTTCTCTGACCCGTCTCCTTCTCTCTGACCCGTCTCCTTCTCTGACCCGTCTCCTTCTCTCTGACCCGTCTCCTTCTCTGACCCGTCTCCTTCTCTCTGACCCGTCTCCTTCTCTCTGACCCGTCTCCTTCTCTCTGACCCGTCTCCTTCTCTCTGACCCGTCTCCTTCTCTGACCCGTCTCCTTCTCTCTGACCCGTCTCCTTCTCTGACCCGTCTCCTTCTCTGACCCGTCTCCTTCTCTCTGACCCGTCTCCTTCTCTCTGACCCGTCTCCTTCTCTCTGACCCGTCTCCTTCTCTGACCCGTCTCCTTCTCTCTGACCCGTCTCCTTCTCTGACCCGTCTCCTTCTCTCTGACCCGTCTCCTTCTCTCTGACCCGTCTCCTTCTCTGACCCGTCTCCTTCTCTGACCCGTCTCCTTCTCTCTGACCCGTCTCCTTCTCTGACCCGTCTCCTTCTCTCTGACCCGTCTCCTTCTCTCTGACCCGTCTCCTTCTCTCTGACCCGTCTCCTTCTCTCTGACCCGTCTCCTTCTCTGACCCGTCTCCTTCTCTGACCCGTCTCCTTCTCTCTGACCCGTCTCCTTCTCTGACCCGTCTCCTTCTCTCTGACCCGTCTCCTTCTCTCTGACCCGTCTCCTTCTCTGACCCGTCTCCTTCTCTCTGACCCGTCTCCTTCTCTCTGACCCGTCTCCTTCTCTGACCCGTCTCCTTCTCTCTGACCCGTCTCCTTCTCTCTGACCCGTCTCCTTCTCTGACCCGTCTCCTTCTCTCTGACCCGTCTCCTTCTCTCTGACCCGTCTCCTTCTCTGACCCGTCTCCTTCTCTGACCCGTCTCCTTCTCTCTGACCCGTCTCCTTCTCTCTGACCCGTCTCCTTCTCTGACCCGTCTCCTTCTCTCTGACCCGTCTCCTTCTCTCTGACCCGTCTCCTTCTCTGACCCGTCTCCTTCTCTCTGACCCGTCTCCTTCTCTCTGACCCGTCTCCTTCTCTGACCCGTCTCCTTCTCTCTGACCCGTCTCCTTCTCTCTGACCCGTCTCCTTCTCTGACCCGTCTCCTTCTCTCTGACCCGTCTCCTTCTCTGACCCGTCTCCTTCTCTGACCCGTCTCCTTCTCTCTGACCCGTCTCCTTCTCTCTGACCCGTCTCCTTCTCTCTGACCCGTCTCCTTCTCTCTGACCCGTCTCCTTCTCTCTGACCCGTCTCCTTCTCTCTGACCCGTCTCCTTCTCTGACCCGTCTCCTTCTCTCTGACCCGTCTCCTTCTCTCTGACCCGTCTCCTTCTCTGACCCGTCTCCTTCTCTCTGACCCGTCTCCTTCTCTGACCCGTCTCCTTCTCTCTGACCCGTCTCCTTCTCTGACCCGTCTCCTTCTCTCTGACCCGTCTCCTTCTCTGACCCGTCTCCTTCTCTCTGACCCGTCTCCTTCTCTGACCCGTCTCCTTCTCTCTGACCCGTCTCCTTCTCTCTGACCCGTCTCCTTCTCTGACCCGTCTCCTTCTCTCTGACCCGTCTCCTTCTCTGACCCGTCTCCTTCTCTCTGACCCGTCTCCTTCTCTCTGACCCGTCTCCTTCTCTGACCCGTCTCCTTCTCTCTGACCCGTCTCCTTCTCTCTGACCCGTCTCCTTCTCTGACCCGTCTCCTTCTCTCTGACCCGTCTCCTTCTCTGACCCGTCTCCTTCTCTCTGACCCGTCTCCTTCTCTCTGACCCGTCTCCTTCTCTGACCCGTCTCCTTCTCTGACCCGTCTCCTTCTCTGACCCGTCTCCTTCTCTCTGACCCGTCTCCTCTCTCTCTGACCCGTCTCCTTCTCTGACCCGTCTCCTTCTCTCTGACCCGTCTCCTTCTCTGACCCGTCTCCTTCTCTCTGACCCGTCTCCTTCTCTGACCCGTCTCCTTCTCTCTGACCCGTCTCCTTCTCTCTGACCCGTCTCCTTCTCTGACCCGTCTCCTTCTCTCTGACCCGTCTCCTTCTCTGACCCGTCTCCTTCTCTCTGACCCGTCTCCTTCTCTCTGACCCGTCTCCTTCTCTCTGACCCGTCTCCTTCTCTGACCCGTCTCCTTCTCTGACCCGTCTCCTTCTCTGACCCGTCTCCTTCTCTCTGACCCGTCTCCTTCTCTCTGACCCGTCTCCTTCTCTGACCCGTCTCCTTCTCTGACCCGTCTCCTTCTCTCTGACCCGTCTCCTTCTCTCTGACCCGTCTCCTTCTCTGACCCGTCTCCTTCTCTGACCCGTCTCCTTCTCTGACCCGTCTCCTTCTCTGACCCGTCTCCTTCTCTGACCCGTCTCCTTCTCTGACCCGTCTCCTTCTCTGACCCGTCTCCTTCTCTGACCCGTCTCCTTCTCTGACCCGTCTCCTTCTCTGACCCGTCTCCTTCTCTCTGACCCGTCTCCTTCTCTGACCCGTCTCCTTCTCTGACCCGTCTCCTTCTCTCTGACCCGTCTCCTTCTCTCTGACCCGTCTCCTTCTCTGACCCGTCTCCTTCTCTCTGACCCGTCTCCTTCTCTGACCCGTCTCCTTCTCTCTGACCCGTCTCCTTCTCTGACCCGTCTCCTTCTCTGACCCGTCTCCTTCTCTGACCCGTCTCCTTCTCTCTGACCCGTCTCCTTCTCTGACCCGTCTCCTTCTCTGACCCGTCTCCTTCTCTGACCCGTCTCCTTCTCTCTGACCCGTCTCCTTCTCTCTGACCCGTCTCCTTCTCTGACCCGTCTCCTTCTCTCTGACCCGTCTCCTTCTCTGACCCGTCTCCTTCTCTCTGACCCGTCTCCTCTCTCTCTGACCCGTCTCCTTCTCTCTGACCCGTCTCCTTCTCTGACCCGTCTCCTTCTCTCTGACCCGTCTCCTTCTCTGACCCGTCTCCTTCTCTCTGACCCGTCTCCTTCTCTCTCTGACCCGTCTCCTTCTCTCTGACCCGTCTCCTTCTCTCTGACCCGTCTCCTTCTCTGACCCGTCTCCTTCTCTCTCTGACCCGTCTCCTTCTCTCTGACCCGTCTCCTTCTCTGACCCGTCTCCTTCTCTGACCCGTCTCCTTCTCTGACCCGTCTCCTTCTCTGACCCGTCTCCTTCTCTGACCCGTCTCCTTCTCTCTGACCCGTCTCCTTCTCTCTGACCCGTCTCCTTCTCTGACCCGTCTCCTTCTCTGACCCGTCTCCTTCTCTCTGACCCGTCTCCTTCTCTGACCCGTCTCCTTCTCTGACCCGTCTCCTTCTCTGACCCGTCTCCTTCTCTGACCCGTCTCCTTCTCTCTGACCCGTCTCCTTCTCTGACCCGTCTCCTTCTCTGACCCGTCTCCTTCTCTCTGACCCGTCTCCTTCTCTGACCCGTCTCCTTCTCTCTGACCCGTCTCCTTCTCTGACCCGTCTCCTTCTCTCTGACCCGTCTCCTTCTCTGACCCGTCTCCTTCTCTCTGACCCGTCTCCTTCTCTGACCCGTCTCCTTCTCTCTGACCCGTCTCCTTCTCTGACCCGTCTCCTTCTCTCTGACCCGTCTCCTTCTCTCTGACCCGTCTCCTTCTCTGACCCGTCTCCTTCTCTGACCCGTCTCCTTCTCTGACCCGTCTCCTTCTCTGACCCGTCTCCTTCTCTCTGACCCGTCTCCTTCTCTGACCCGTCTCCTTCTCTCTGACCCGTCTCCTTCTCTGACCCGTCTCCTTCTCTCTGACCCGTCTCCTTCTCTGACCCGTCTCCTTCTCTGACCCGTCTCCTTCTCTCTGACCCGTCTCCTTCTCTGACCCGTCTCCTTCTCTCTGACCCGTCTCCTTCTCTGACCCGTCTCCTTCTCTCTGACCCGTCTCCTTCTCTGACCCGTCTCCTTCTCTCTGACCCGTCTCCTTCTCTCTGACCCGTCTCCTTCTCTCTGACCCGTCTCCTTCTCTGACCCGTCTCCTTCTCTCTGACCCGTCTCCTTCTCTGACCCGTCTCCTTCTCTGACCCGTCTCCTTCTCTCTGACCCGTCTCCTTCTCTCTGACCCGTCTCCTTCTCTCTGACCCGTCTCCTTCTCTGACCCGTCTCCTTCTCTCTGACCCGTCTCCTTCTCTGACCCGTCTCCTTCTCTCTGACCCGTCTCCTTCTCTCTGACCCGTCTCCTTCTCTGACCCGTCTCCTTCTCTGACCCGTCTCCTTCTCTCTGACCCGTCTCCTTCTCTGACCCGTCTCCTTCTCTCTGACCCGTCTCCTTCTCTCTGACCCGTCTCCTTCTCTCTGACCCGTCTCCTTCTCTCTGACCCGTCTCCTTCTCTGACCCGTCTCCTTCTCTGACCCGTCTCCTTCTCTCTGACCCGTCTCCTTCTCTGACCCGTCTCCTTCTCTCTGACCCGTCTCCTTCTCTCTGACCCGTCTCCTTCTCTGACCCGTCTCCTTCTCTCTGACCCGTCTCCTTCTCTCTGACCCGTCTCCTTCTCTGACCCGTCTCCTTCTCTCTGACCCGTCTCCTTCTCTCTGACCCGTCTCCTTCTCTGACCCGTCTCCTTCTCTCTGACCCGTCTCCTTCTCTCTGACCCGTCTCCTTCTCTGACCCGTCTCCTTCTCTCTGACCCGTCTCCTTCTCTCTGACCCGTCTCCTTCTCTGACCCGTCTCCTTCTCTGACCCGTCTCCTTCTCTCTGACCCGTCTCCTTCTCTGACCCGTCTCCTTCTCTCTGACCCGTCTCCTTCTCTGACCCGTCTCCTTCTCTGACCCGTCTCCTTCTCTCTGACCCGTCTCCTTCTCTCTGACCCGTCTCCTTCTCTCTGACCCGTCTCCTTCTCTGACCCGTCTCCTTCTCTCTGACCCGTCTCCTTCTCTCTCTGACCCGTCTCCTTCTCTGACCCGTCTCCTTCTCTCTGACCCGTCTCCTTCTCTCTCTGACCCGTCTCCTTCTCTGACCCGTCTCCTTCTCTCTGACCCGTCTCCTTCTCTGACCCGTCTCCTTCTCTCTGACCCGTCTCCTTCTCTGACCCGTCTCCTTCTCTCTGACCCGTCTCCTTCTCTGACCCGTCTCCTTCTCTCTGACCCGTCTCCTTCTCTGACCCGTCTCCTTCTCTCTGACCCGTCTCCTTCTCTCTGACCCGTCTCCTTCTCTGACCCGTCTCCTTCTCTCTGACCCGTCTCCTTCTCTGACCCGTCTCCTTCTCTCTGACCCGTCTCCTTCTCTCTGACCCGTCTCCTTCTCTGACCCGTCTCCTTCTCTCTGACCCGTCTCCTTCTCTCTCTGACCCGTCTCCTTCTCTGACCCGTCTCCTTCTCTCTGACCCGTCTCCTTCTCTGACCCGTCTCCTTCTCTCTGACCCGTCTCCTTCTCTCTGACCCGTCTCCTTCTCTGACCCGTCTCCTTCTCTGACCCGTCTCCTTCTCTGACCCGTCTCCTTCTCTGACCCGTCTCCTTCTCTCTGACCCGTCTCCTTCTCTCTCTGACCCGTCTCCTTCTCTGACCCGTCTCCTTCTCTCTGACCCGTCTCCTTCTCTGACCCGTCTCCTTCTCTCTGACCCGTCTCCTTCTCTGACCCGTCTCCTTCTCTGACCCGTCTCCTTCTCTGACCCGTCTCCTTCTCTCTGACCCGTCTCCTTCTCTCTCTGACCCGTCTCCTTCTCTGACCCGTCTCCTTCTCTCTGACCCGTCTCCTTCTCTGACCCGTCTCCTTCTCTCTGACCCGTCTCCTTCTCTGACCCGTCTCCTTCTCTCTGACCCGTCTCCTTCTCTCTGACCCGTCTCCTTCTCTGACCCGTCTCCTTCTCTCTGACCCGTCTCCTTCTCTGACCCGTCTCCTTCTCTCTGACCCGTCTCCTTCTCTCTGACCCGTCTCCTTCTCTCTGACCCGTCTCCTTCTCTGACCCGTCTCCTTCTCTGACCCGTCTCCTTCTCTGACCCGTCTCCTTCTCTCTGACCCGTCTCCTTCTCTCTGACCCGTCTCCTTCTCTGACCCGTCTCCTTCTCTGACCCGTCTCCTTCTCTGACCCGTCTCCTTCTCTCTGACCCGTCTCCTTCTCTCTGACCCGTCTCCTTCTCTGACCCGTCTCCTTCTCTGACCCGTCTCCTTCTCTGACCCGTCTCCTTCTCTGACCCGTCTCCTTCTCTGACCCGTCTCCTTCTCTCTGACCCGTCTCCTTCTCTGACCCGTCTCCTTCTCTGACCCGTCTCCTTCTCTCTGACCCGTCTCCTTCTCTCTGACCCGTCTCCTTCTCTGACCCGTCTCCTTCTCTCTGACCCGTCTCCTTCTCTGACCCGTCTCCTTCTCTCTGACCCGTCTCCTTCTCTGACCCGTCTCCTTCTCTCTCTGACCCGTCTCCTTCTCTGACCCGTCTCCTTCTCTGACCCGTCTCCTTCTCTGACCCGTCTCCTTCTCTCTGACCCGTCTCCTTCTCTCTGACCCGTCTCCTTCTCTGACCCGTCTCCTTCTCTCTGACCCGTCTCCTTCTCTGACCCGTCTCCTTCTCTCTGACCCGTCTCCTTCTCTCTCTGACCCGTCTCCTTCTCTCTGACCCGTCTCCTTCTCTGACCCGTCTCCTTCTCTCTGACCCGTCTCCTTCTCTGACCCGTCTCCTTCTCTCTGACCCGTCTCCTTCTCTCTCTGACCCGTCTCCTTCTCTCTGACCCGTCTCCTTCTCTGACCCGTCTCCTTCTCTGACCCGTCTCCTTCTCTGACCCGTCTCCTTCTCTCTGACCCGTCTCCTTCTCTCTGACCCGTCTCCTTCTCTGACCCGTCTCCTTCTCTGACCCGTCTCCTTCTCTCTGACCCGTCTCCTTCTCTGACCCGTCTCCTTCTCTCTGACCCGTCTCCTTCTCTCTGACCCGTCTCCTTCTCTGACCCGTCTCCTTCTCTCTGACCCGTCTCCTTCTCTGACCCGTCTCCTTCTCTGACCCGTCTCCTTCTCTCTGACCCGTCTCCTTCTCTCTGACCCGTCTCCTTCTCTGACCCGTCTCCTTCTCTGACCCGTCTCCTTCTCTCTGACCCGTCTCCTTCTCTGACTCGTCTCCTTCTCTCTGACCCGTCTCCTTCTCTGACCCGTCTCCTTCTCTGACCCGTCTCCTTCTCTGACCCGTCTCCTTCTCTCTGACCCGTCTCCTTCTCTGACCCGTCTCCTTCTCTCTGACCCGTCTCCTTCTCTCTGACCCGTCTCCTTCTCTGACCCGTCTCCTTCTCTCTGACCCGTCTCCTTCTCTGACCCGTCTCCTTCTCTGACCCGTCTCCTTCTCTGACCCGTCTCCTTCTCTCTGACCCGTCTCCTTCTCTGACCCGTCTCCTTCTCTGACCCGTCTCCTTCTCTGACCCGTCTCCTTCTCTGACTCGTCTCCTTCTCTCTGACCCGTCTCCTTCTCTGACCCGTCTCCTTCTCTCTGACCCGTCTCCTTCTCTGACCCGTCTCCTTCTCTCTGACCCGTCTCCTTCTCTCTGACCCGTCTCCTTCTCTCTGACCCGTCTCCTTCTCTGACCCGTCTCCTTCTCTCTGACCCGTCTCCTTCTCTCTGACCCGTCTCCTTCTCTGACCCGTCTCCTTCTCTGACCCGTCTCCTTCTCTCTGACCCGTCTCCTTCTCTCTGACCCGTCTCCTTCTCTGACCCGTCTCCTTCTCTGACCCGTCTCCTTCTCTGACCCGTCTCCTTCTCTCTGACCCGTCTCCTTCTCTCTGACCCGTCTCCTTCTCTCTGACCCGTCTCCTTCTCTGACCCGTCTCCTTCTCTGACCCGTCTCCTTCTCTGACCCGTCTCCTTCTCTCTGACCCGTCTCCTTCTCTCTGACCCGTCTCCTTCTCTGACCCGTCTCCTTCTCTCTGACCCGTCTCCTTCTCTGACCCGTCTCCTTCTCTGACCCGTCTCCTTCTCTGACCCGTCTCCTTCTCTCTGACCCGTCTCCTTCTCTGACTCGTCTCCTTCTCTCTGACCCGTCTCCTTCTCTCTGACCCGTCTCCTTCTCTGACCCGTCTCCTTCTCTGACCCGTCTCCTTCTCTGACCCGTCTCCTTCTCTCTGACCCGTCTCCTTCTCTGACCCGTCTCCTTCTCTGACCCGTCTCCTTCTCTGACTCGTCTCCTTCTCTCTGACCCGTCTCCTTCTCTGACCCGTCTCCTCAGAAAGGCGGAGCCCTGAAGAAAGGTCCGATAGCCAAAGCTCTGTCAGCCATGAAGCAGGTTCTGCCGTACGAGCTGGACTCTCTGGACTGGGACTCTCAGCACCGGACCAATCAGCAGCAGTGTTACTGTTACTGCGGCGGGCCGGGAGAGTAAGTTGGACCCCTCAGACCCCCCAGAGCATGTTTTCGAAACCGCCTACTACATACTGCATACTGCATCCTGCATACTGCATACTACATACTACATACTGCATACTGCATACTTCCATACTGCATACTGCACACTACATACTTCCATACTGCATACTACATACTACATATTTCCATACTGCTTACTACATACTGCATACTACATACTTCCATACTACATACTACATACTTCCATACTACATACTTCCATACTACATACTACATACTTCCATACTACATACTTCCATACTTCCATACTGCATACTTCATATTACATACTGCATACTACATACTTCCATTCTGCATACTGCATACTACATACTGCATATTTCCATACTGCATACTGCATACTACATACTACATACTTCCATACTGCATACTTCATATTACATACTGCTTACTACATACTACATACTTCCATACTGCATACTTCATATTACATACTGCTTACTACATACTGCATACTACATACTACCACACTACATACTACATACTTCCATACTGCATACTTCATATTACATACTGCATACTACATACTTCCATACTACGTACTGCATACTGCATACTACATATTACATACTTCCATACTACATACTTCATATTACATACTGCATACTACATACTGCATACTACATACTGCATACTACATACTACATACTTCCATACTGCATACTTCATATTACATACTGCTTACTACATACTGCATACTACATACTGCATATTACATACTACATACTTCCATACTACGTACTGCATACTGCATACTACATATTACATACTTCCATACTACATACTTCCATACTACATACTACACTACATACTACATACTTACATACTCCATACGTCCATACTACATACTGCATACTACATACTTAAATACTACATACTGCATACTACAAACTACATAGTTCCATACTTCCATACTGCATACTGCATACTACATGGGTAAACGCTCTGCATACTCTCTGATCGATGAGTATGCAGTATGTGCATACTGCATTGCGCTCCTGCCCGAGCTGAAATCAGCCGGCCTGAAGCTGATTTCTCTTAAGCTCTAAACTCTGTAAACTTTAGCAACATTTGAAACATTTTCAGGTGAGAAAGTAGTCGTTTAGATCCCCAACGTGTTGAAAACCTGACAAAATACCGGCTGTTTACAATTTTGTTCCCACGAATTCGGCGCTACTAAAGCTAGCCGCAGTGAGCAACGCACTTCCGGTTATTTTCACCAAATAAAATACCCGTTGCCTTTTATCATAGGGAAAGCCATTACCATACAATTGGTGCTTTTGTTTTGAAAACAGGAAGTGAACCTACCCTCGTTGTAGCTAGCTTGAAACTGCCGTTTTGACAGGAAATGACGATCGGCGACGTCACGTTACGTTGCATCTTGGGTAGTTTGCGTATGAGTAGTAACCTCATGATGCATACCCAACATTTCAGAGAATCTAGTATGCATCCGGGCACTTAAAAAAGTTAAAGTTAGTAGGAGTAGTAGGAGAAGTAGGTGGTTTGGAACACAGCCAAGAGACTGGGACCGATGCCGGTTCTGATCTTGATGCCTTTGTGCAGGTGGTACCTGAAGATGCTGCAGTGTTTCCGGTGTCAGCAGTGGTTCCATGAGGCGTGCACGCAGGTTCTGCAGGACTCCATGATGTTCGGAGACAGGTCGGTGGTTCAGGTTCTGTTCAGGTCCTGCTCATCTCGCTCAGTTCTGCTCCAGTCCAGCTGACGGTTCTGTTCCGTGACCCCGCTCAGGTTCTACCTCTTCCTGTGTGCGGTGTGCAACAAAGGTTCCGAGTACATCCGTCGCTTGTCCCTCAGGTGGGTCGACGTGGTCCACCTGGTTCTGTACAACCTGTCCGTGAGCAGCAAGAAGAAATACTTTGAGCTGGATGAGATTCTGGCCTTCGTCTCGGCCAACTGGGACCATTTACAGCTGGGAAAGGTACCAGAACCACCGGAAACCGGGCTGCACCGGGCTGCACCCAACCTGTTTATGTGTGTCCTGATGCAGATTGAGAGTTGTTTATTTGTTTGTGTTTTGGTGCAGCTGTCGAACACTCCTCCTGCAGAGAGGGGGCAGCACCTGCTGGACGCTCTGAACAAATACAAGAGCAAGTAAGACCAAGCCACCACACTGTGGGTCAGCTGTTTACCTGCTGGACATGTCCTCACCTGCAGGTGTGTGTGTGCAGGTTCCTCTGTGGGAAGGAGATCAAGAAGAGGAAGTGCATCTTTCGCCTGAGGACACGAGTCCCCCCCAACCCTCCCACCAAGCTGTTTCCTGAGCGCGCTCAGAACGACGGGGGGCGTGGCCACAAGAAGGCCCCGAGCAGGTAGTTATGGTTACTCAGAGGAAAGTGCAAACATCTGAATGTGTTCTGGTGAGCTTTCCTGAAACACCTGACTCCAGGTGATTCTGAGCACCTGATGTGGAATTCTGCAGAACAGAACCAGCAGGCAGTCTGGTTTTGGTCCTTGAAATGAAGCATAACCCAGTAAACTGTGTGTATCTCTTAGTGGCTCAGCTGAGAGGAAGAAGAGGAAGTCCAAGTGGCTTCTGGAGGATGCCATTCCTAATGTAAGAGTCTTCTTCTGTTGATAAATGGTTGACTGGAGGCTCCGCCCCCTCATCTAACTCTGTAACCATTTACAGAATGAGTTGACCTGCAGCTGGACCACCAACCACCACATGGCCAACATCTTTGACTTCACCCTGGATGAGCTGCAGAGCCTCAAGAGGTGAGATCGATACAGTGATCAATAAACTGAACGATACAGCGATCAATAAACTGAACGATACAGCGATCAATAAACTGAACGATACAGCGATCAATAAACTGAACGATACAGCGATCAATAAACTGAACGATACAGCCATCAATAAACTGATCGATACAGCGATCAATAAACTGATCGATACAGTGATCAATAAAGAGATCGATACAGTGATCAATAAACTGAAGGATACAGTGATCAATAAACTGAACAATACAGTGATCAATAAACTGATCGATACAGCGATCAATAAACTGAACGATACAGCGATCAATAAACTGATCGATACAGCGATCAATAATACAGCGATCAATAAAGTGAACGATACAGTGATCAATAAACTGATCAATACGGCGATCAATAAACTGGTCGATACGGGGATCAATAAACTGATCGATACGGCGATCAATAAACTGATCGATACAGCGATCAATAAACTGATCGATACAGGGATCAATGAACGGATCGATCAATAAATTGATCGATACAGCGATCAATGAACGGATCGATCAGTAAACTGATCGATACAGTGATCAAGAAACGGATCAATAAATGGGTCAATAAACGGATCGATACAGGGATCAATGAACGGATCGATCAGTAAACTGATCGATACAGTGATCAATAAACGGATCGATAACTGGGTCAATAAACGAATTGATACAGGGATCAATAAACGGATCGATACAGGGATCAATAAACGAATCGATACAGGGATCAATAAACGGATCGATACAGGGATCAATAAACGGATCGATACAGGGATCAATAAACGGATCGATAAATGGGTCAATAAACGAATCGATACAGGGATCAATAAACGGATCGATACAGGGATCAATAAACGAATCGATACAGGGATCAATAAACGGATCGATACAGGGATCAATAAACGGATCGATAAATGGGTCAATAAACGGATCGATACAGGGATCAATAAACGGATCGATACAGGGATCAATAAACGAATCGATACAGGGATCAATAAACGGATCGATACAGGGATCAATAAACGGATCGATAAATGGGTCAATAAACGAATCGATACAGGGATCAATAAACGGATCGATAAATGGGTCAATAAACGAATCGATACAGGGATCAATAAACGGATCGATCAATAAACTGATCAATAAACGGATCAATAACCAGTTCCAGCTGGTCTCATGTGACCTTCTTCTTCTGCAGCAGCTCCAGCAGAACCGTCAGCATCGACCAGGACTCCACCGACGCCTCCACCTCCGGCTCGGCCTCCACCAGCGCATCCTACCACTTCAGGTAAGCTCCACCTGTGGCTCCGCCCACACCTGTGGCTCCGCCCACACCTGTGGCTCCGCCCACACCTGATCACCTGTCTCTGTCCTCAGGAGGAGAGTGGGCAGCAGGAAGAGGAAGCTGCCCAGCAACAGTTACAGCCAGTGGGCCAATCGCAGTGAGGCGGGGGAGGAGCTTGGAGTGGAGGACCAGATCAACGATGACCCAGATGCTACAAGCCCCGCCCACCTGTCCATAGAGCCCTCCCACTTCCTATCGGACCCCTCCCAGATCCCGTCAGACTCCTCCCACCTGCACTCCTCCATATCCTCGTACTTTGGAGTGGCGGGCAGACTGACCAATGGGGAGCGGTACCAGGTGTTGGCTCGCCGTGTCACCGCTCAGGGGACGGTCCAATACCTGCTGGAGTGGGAGGGGACAACGCCTTATTAGGACAATGACGCCGTCACAGGAAGTAGGGTCTGTGAGACGGTTGATTCCTCTGCGTCCACACTCACCTGGTAAAACACCTGGCAACACACCTGGCCTACCTGGTAAAACACCTGGCAAAACACCTGGCAACACACCTGACCTACCTGGTAAAATACCTGGTAAAACACCTGGCCTACCTGGTAAAACACCTGGCAACACACCTGACCTACCTGGTAAAACACCTGGTAAAACACCTGGCAACACACCTGGGCTACCTGGCAAAACACCTGGCCCACCTGGTAAAACACCTGGCAAAACACCTGGCCTACCTGGCAAAACACCTGGCCAATTTGTAAAACACCTTGTAAAACACCTGGCCCACCTGTGGAACACCTGGCAAAACACCTGGTAAAACACCTGGCCCAACTTGTAAAACACCTGGCCCACCTTGTAAAACACCTGGCCCACCTTGTAAAACACCTGGCACACCTGGCAAAACACCTGGCCCACCTTGTAAAACACCTGGCCCACCTTGTAACACACCTGGCACACCTTGTAAAACACCTGGCCCACCTTGTAAAACACCTGGCCCACCTTGTAAAACACCTGGCCCACCTTGTAAAACACCTGGCCCACCTGGTAAAACACCTGGCCTACCTGGTAAAACACCTAGCCCACCTTGTAAAACACCTGGCCCACCTTGTAAAACACCTGGGACACCTGGCAAAACACCTGGCCCACCTTGTAAAACACCTGGCCCGCCTGGTAAACACCTGGCCCACCTTGTAAAACACCTGGCCCACCTGTGGAACACCTGGCCCACCTGGTAAACACCTGGCCCACCTTGTAAAACACCTGGCCCACCTTGTAAAACACCTGGCCCACCTGGTAAAACACCTGGCCCGCCTGGTAAACACCTGGCCCACCTGTGGAACACCTGGCCCACCTTGTAAAACACGTGGCCCACCTGGTAAAACACCTGGCCTACCTGGTAAACACCTGGCCCACCTTGTAAAACACCTGGCCCACCTGTGGAACACCTGACCAACCTGGTAAACACCTGGCCCACCTGTGGAACACCTGGCCTACCTGTGGAACACCTGGCCTACCTGGTAAACACCTGGCCCACCTTGTAAAACACCTGGCCCACCTTGTAAAACACCTGGCCCACCTGTGGAACACCTGGCTCACCTTGTAAAACACCTGGCCCACCTGTGGAACACCTGGCCTACCTGGTAAACACCTGGCCCACCCGTGGAACACCTGGCCTACCTGGTAAACACCTGGCCCACCTGTAGGCCAGGTGGATTGACAGGTGTGTGTGTGGATGCAGAAGGAATCGGAGGCGATCACAGACCCGTACGATCAGTATTTAGTGAACACGATGTAACTCAGCCAAAGACTCGCCCTCTGTAGGGATGTGTAGTGTTTAGTCTCGTATTATAAGACTTATCGGGCTGACTGGAGTTCTTCTTCTTCTTTTCCTTCTGACACAAACCAAACAGCTTCTTCTTCTTCTCTGATTTGTTAAACAGGCAGAGTCCTTCTGTAGTTTCCTGCACTGGCTGTCAAACAGCGCACGGTCTCACCTGTCCTGTTCTGTCCTCACTGGTTTGTGGTGTTCGGCGGTTTCTGGTTCGGTTCTGTTACGGTTAAGCAGAAACACGTGGGTCACCCCTGACCTTTGGTCACACAGGCTCCGCCCCTTATTATTTTGTCCCATTTAGCGCTCCCTGAGAATGTTCGTCACCTGTCACGTGACTCCACCTGAAGGACACCTGCTCGGGTATCGATCCCTCCAGGCAGCGGCTGTCATCTTGCACTAGTTTCATCTCGTATCTATGCAAATATAAACTGATAATCAATCAATCAATCAATCAGAGGGATCGATCGGCGGTGTCCCAGATTAGCTCGAAGCTAACGCAGCCCATTGTTGTGAATGAGGAATGCTAACAGTCTCTGAGACGTTAAACTGCCACTCTGTCACTTTAAACCTGCTGCTCCTCCCCGCTGCCATGGTAACCGTGTTCCCCTCCCATTGGCCTGCTGGACAGTTGTTTTGATCATGTGACCGTTTTGTATGTTTGTGTTTTTCCGATCAGCTGACCAATCGGCTCTGAGCTTTCTCCAGAATAAAAAAGATAATCTAACCTTTGACCTCTTGATGTCTCTTTTGTTTTCATAAATTTGCCGGGTTTTTTTTTGGTTCTGACCCGGTTTCCGGCCCCAGAATTGGGTTCAGGGTCCTCGCAAACGTGGGAATACAGACACGTGGCGGTCGGAGTGTGACGGTGATAATCTGTGAATCTCATTAAGGTGTTAAAGTTCAGCAGCCAGAGAGTCATCGTCCCCACAGGTGACCAGATGGCCGGATCCCAGAGGAGCGTCGGGGGAACAGGCAGCGCCGTCAGGACGGTGAACGGGTCCCACCTCCTGAGGAGCCGGACGGGCCCGGGCAGCAGAAGGTGACCGTAAGAGGTGGATCAGGGTCCGAAAGGCAGCAACGTCTCTGCAGACCCGTCTCATGTAACTACACACAGGAAACAATGAGCTTAAAATACATCCAGCAGCTGTAAAATACTGTAAAATACTGTAAAAATACATCCAGCTGCTGTAAAATACTGAAAAATATACTGTAAAATACTGAAAGTACTGAAAAATACATCCAGCAGCTGAAAAAAATACTGACAAAATACTGAAAAAATACTATAAGATACTGTAAAATACTGATAAATACCGTAAAAATACTGAAAAATACTGCAATGCTTCAGGTGCGTCCTGACGATCCTGTTTCCATGGAGACGCTGGTCAAACACCTGTCCAGGTGCCAACATCTGGGCTGGATGAATGTGATTGGTGAGTATAGAGTTCACTGCTGTAACTGAACAGTTGGAGGGCGGAACAGGCACTATATTACCAAAAGTATTCACTCAGCCATACAGATAGTTAAACTCAGGTGTTGCAGTCACTACAGATTAGCTCAGGAACAGTGCGTAGGTGTTTCCATGGCAACTGCATCCAAGCCACACATCACCAAGTGCAATGCAAAGCGTCGGATGCAGCGGTGTAAAGCACGCCGCCGCTGGACTGTAGAGCAGTGGAGACGCCTTCTCTGGAGGGACCAATCAGGCTTCTCCATCTGGCGATCTTATGGGGGAGTCTGGGTTTGGCGGTTGCCATGGGAACGGTACTGGTCTGACTGCATTGTGCCAAGTGTAAAGTTTGGTGGAGGGGGGATCATGGTGTAGGGTTGGAAGATTCTGGTTCTGAATCCAGTTCTGTTGGAGGCTCCCTGCTGTTTTTTCTTGTTGTGCATTAATAAGAGATGAATTACTTCTGATCAACAACCGCACAAACCAACAGTTTAGTGTCACCACACCTTCTTTCACACAAACACCACAGTTCTGGGATGTTCTAGAGATGTTCTGGAGATGTTCTGGGATGTTCTGAGATGTTCTGGAGATGTTCTGGGATCTTCTGGAGATGTTCTAGAGATGTTCTGGGATGTTCTGAGATGTTCTAGAGATGTTCTGGAATGTTTTGGGATGTTCTGAGATGTTCGGGGATGTTCTGAGATGTTCTAGAGATGTTTTAGAGATGTTCTGGGATGTTTTAGAGATGTTCTGGGATGTTCTGGAGATGTTCTGGGATGTTTTAGAGATGTTCTGGGATGTTCTGAGATGTTTTGGAGATGTTCTAGAGATGTTCTAGAGATGTTTTGAGATGTTCGGGGATGTTCTAGAGATGTTCTAGAGATGTTCTGGGATGTTCTGAGATGTTCTGTAGATGTTCTGAGATGTTCTAGAGATGTTCTGAGATGTTCTAGAGATGTGTCTGGGATGTTCTGAGATGTTCTAGAGATGTTCTGGGATGTTCTAGGGATGTTCTGAGATGTTCTAGAGATGTTCTGGGATGTTCTGAGATGTTCTGGGATGTTTTGGGATGTTCTAGAGATGTTCTGGGACGTTCTAGAGATGTTCTAGAGATGTTCTGGAGATGTTCTGGGATGTTCTGGGATGTTCTGAGATGTTCTGAGATGTTCTAGAGATGTTCTGGGATGTTTTGGGATGTTCTAGAGATGTTCTGGGACGTTCTAGAGATGTTCTAGAGATGTTCTGGAGATGTTCTGAGATGTTCTGGGATGTTCTGAGATGTTCTGAGATGTTCTAGAGATGTTCTGGGATGTTCTGAGATGTTCTAGGATGTTTTGGGATGTTCTAGAGATGTTCTGAGATGTTCGGGGATGTTCTAGAGATGTTCTGAGATGTTCTGGGATGTTTTAGAGATGTTTTGGGATGTTCTAGAGATGTTCTGGAGATGTTCTGAGATGTTCTGGAGATGTTCTGGGATGTTTTAGAGATGTTCTGGGATGTTCTGAGATGTCTTAGAGATGTTCTAGAGATGTTTTAGAGATGTTCTGGGATGTTCTAGAGATGTTCTGGAGATGTTCTGGGATGTTCTAGAGATGTTCTGGAGATGTTCTGAGATGTTCTAGAGATGTTCTGGGATGTTCTGAGATGTTCTAGAGATGTTCTGGGATGTTTTGGAGATGTTCTGGGGATGTTCTAGAGATGTTCTGGGATGTTCTGAGATGTTCTGGGATGTTTTAGAGATGTTCTGAGATGTTCTGGAGATGTTCTAGAGATGTTCTAGAGATGTTTTAGAGATGTTCTGGGATGTTCTAGAGATGTTCTAGAGATATTCTGGAGATGTTCTGAGATGTTCTGGGATGTTCTGAGATGTTCTGAGATGTTCTGGGATGTTCTGGGATGTTTTGGGATGTTCTAGAGATGTTCTGAGATGTTCTAGAGATGTTCTGGGATGTTTTGGGATGTTCTGAGATGTTCTGAGATGTTCTAGAGATGTTCTGAAATGTTCTAGAGATGTTCTGAGATGTTCTAGAGATGTTCTGAAATGTTCTAGAGATGTTCTGGGATGTTCTGGGATGTTCTAGAGATGTTCTGAGATGTTCTGGGATGTTCTAGAGATGTTCTGGGATGTTTTGGGATGTTCTGAGATGTTCTGGGATGTTCTGAGATGTTCTGAGATGTTCTAGAGATGTTCTGAAATGTTCTAGAGATGTTCTGAGATGTTCTAGAGATGTTCTGGGATGTTCTGGGATGTTCTAGAGATGTTCTGAGATGTTCTGGGATGTTCTAGAGATGTTCTGGGATGTTTTGGGATGTTCTAGAGATGTTCTAGAGATGTTCTGGGATGTTTTGGGATGTTCTAGAGATGTTCTAGAGATGTTCTGAGATGTTCTGGAGATGTTCTGAGATGTTCTGGAGATGTTCTGGGATGTTCTAGAGATGTTCCTCAGAGTCGTTCCAGCTTCACCTGCTTCCTGCTGAGCTTTGTGTTTCAGCTGTGTGACATCAGTGTCTGTCATGATGATGTCACAGAGTTGAAGAGCACCTCCATCCATTGGCTGTCCTGTGGGCGGAGGGCGGAGCCTGACACCTGGACCAAGATGCTCTGCATCCTGTCAGAGTCGCAGCTACTGATGCTGGATGACCTGGAGGTCTGTGCACGTACACGCACACTTTCACACAGTGATTTTCACCTGCACCTAAAACCTGAAACAGTTTCAGACCATGAGAAAAAATTATTCCAGAGGCGAACTGTCCCTTTAAATGTAAAAATGGATGTTTGTTGACAGATAAAAAGAAGATGGATTATGTTCAGATTGTCTCAGGTTAATCCGTCGGTCGGGTCGCAGGGGGGCGGAGCCTATCGCACACCTGGACAGGTCCCAGTCCATCACAGGGACACACTTAAAGAATGACTCTGGTTCATTTATTCATTTATTCATTTATCTGATCATTTATTTATTCATTTATTTATTTATTTATCTGGTAATAAGAGATGAATTACTTCTGATCAACAACCGCACAAACCAACAGTTTAGTGTCACCACACCTTCTTTCACACAAACACCACAGTTCTGGGATGTTCTAGAGATGTTCTGGAGATGTTCTGGGATGTTCTAGAGATGTTCTGGGATGTTCTGGAGATGTTCTGGGATGTTCTGAGATGTTCTGGAGATGTTCTGGGATCTTCTGGAGATGTTCTAGAGATGTTCTGAGATGTTCTGGGATGTTCTAGAGATGTTCTGGAGATGTTTTGAGATGTTCTGGGATGTTCTGGGATGTTTTAGAGATGTTCTGGGATGTTATGAGATGTTAGGTAGCATGTAGTATGGAAGTATGTAATATGTAGTATGGAAGTAGGTAGTATGGAAGTATGTAGTATGAAGTAGGTAGTATGGAAGTATGCAGTATGTAGTATGGAAGTAGGTAGTATGTAGTATGAAGTAGGTAGTATGGAAGTATGTAGTAGGTACTATGGAAGTATGTAGGATGTAGTAGGTATTATGGAAGTATGTAGTATGGAAGTATGTAATATGTAGTATGGAAGTATGTAGTATGCAGTATGGAAGTATGTAGTTTGGAAGTATATAGTATGTTGTAGGTAGTATGGAAGTAGGTAGTATGGAAGTATGTAGTATGGAAGTGTGTAGTATGCAGTATGGAAGTATGTAGTATGGAAGTAGGTAGTATGCAGTATGTAGTATGGAAGTATGGAAGTAGGTAGTATGTAGTATGGAAGTAGGTAGTATGGAAGTAGGTAGTATGTAGTATGGAAGTAGGTAGTATGTAGTATGGAAGAATGGAAGCATGTAGTATGCAGTATGTAGTATGTAGTATGGAAGTATGTAGTATGTAGTATGGAAGTATGGAAGCATGTAGTATGCAGTATGTAGTATGGAAGCATGTAGTATGAAAGTAGGTAGTATGTAGTATGGAAGCATGTAGTATGGAAGTATGTAGTATGGAAGTATGTAGTATGGAAGTATGGAAGCATGTAGTATGTAGTATGCAGTATGTAGTATGGAAGCATGTAGTATGGAAGTATGGAAGCATGTAGTATGCAGTATGTAGTATGGAAGTATGCAGTATGCAGTATGTAGTATGGAAGCAGGTAGTATGGAAGTATGTAGTATGGAAGCATGTAGTATGGAAGTATGTAATATGTAGTATGGAAGTAGGTAGTATGGAAGTATGTAGTATGAAGTAGGTAGTATGGAAGTATGCAGTATGTAGTATGGAAGTAGGTAGTATGTAGTATGAAGTAGGTAGTATGGAAGTATGTAGTAGGTACTATGGAAGTATGTAGGATGTAGTAGGTATTATGGAAGTATGTAGTATGGAAGTATGTAATATGTAGTATGGAAGTATGTAGTATGCAGTATGGAAGTATGTAGTTTGGAAGTATATAGTATGTTGTAGGTAGTATGGAAGTAGGTAGTATGGAAGTATGTAGTATGGAAGTGTGTAGTATGCAGTATGGAAGTATGTAGTATGGAAGTAGGTAGTATGTAGTATGGAAGTATGGAAGTAGGTAGTATGTAGTATGGAAGTAGGTAGTATGTAGTATGGAAGTAGGTAGTATGTAGTATGGAAGAATGGAAGCATGTAGTATGCAGTATGTAGTATGTAGTATGTAGTATGGAAGTATGGAAGCATGTAGTATGCAGTATGTAGTATGGAAGCATGTAGTATGAAAGTAGGTAGTATGTAGTATGGAAGCATGTAGTATGGAAGTATGTAGTATGGAAGTATGTAGTATGGAAGTATGGAAGCATGTAGTATGTAGTATGCAGTATGTAGTATGGAAGCATGTAGTATGAAAGTAGGTAGTATGTAGTATGGAAGTATGTAGTATGGAAGTATGGAAGCATGTAGTATGCAGTATGTAGTATGGAAGTATGCAGTATGCAGTATGTAGTATGGAAGCAGGTAGTATGGAAGTATGTAGTATGGAAGCAGGTAGTATGGAAGTATGCAGTATGTAGTATGGAAGTAGGTAGTATGTAGTATGGAAGTATGCAGTATGCAGTATGGAAGTATGTAGTATATAGTATGGAAGCATGTAGTATGTCGTATGGAAGTAGGTAGTATGGAAGTATGGAAGTATGTAGTATGGAAGTATGTAGTATGTAGTAGGTAGTATGGAAGTATGTAAGTATGTAATATGTAGATTGGAAGTATGTAGTATGGAAGTTTGTAGTATGGAAGTATGGAAGTATGTAGTATGGAAGTATGTAGTATGGAAGTATGCAGTATGGAAGTATGTAGTTTGGAAGTATATAGTATGTTGTAGGTAGTATGGAAGTAGGTAGTATGGAAGTATGTAGTATGCAGTATGGAAGTAGGTAGTATGGAAGTATGTAGTATGGAAGTGTGTAGTATGGAAGTATGGAAGTAGGTAGTATGCAGTATGGAAGTATGTAGTATGTAGTATGGAAGTGTGTAGTATGTAGTATGGAAGTATATACTATGAAGTATGTAGTATGGAAGTATGGAAGTATGGAAGTAGGTAGTATGTAGTATGGAAGTATGTAGTATGTAGTATGGAAGTAGGTAGTATGTAGTATGGAAGTATGGAAGCATGTAATATGCAGTATGTAGTATGGAAGTATTTAGTATGTAGTATGGAAGTATGTAGTATGTAGTATGGAAGCATGTAGTATGCAGTATGTAGTATGGAAGTATGTATTATATAGTATGGAAGCATGTAGTATGTCGTATGGAAGTATGTAGCATGTAGTATGGAAGTATGGAAGTAGGTAATATGTAGTATGGAAGTAGGTAGTATGTAGAATGGAAGTATGGAAGCATGTAGTATGCAGTATGTAGTATGGAAGTATGTATTATATAGTATGGAAGCATGTAGTATGTCGTATGGAAGTAGGTAATATGTAGTATGGAAGTATGTAGCATGTAGTATGGAAGTATGTAATATGTAGTATGGAAGTATGTAGTATGGAAGTATGTAGCATGTAGTATGGAAGTATGTAATATGTAGTATGGAAGTATGTAGTATGGAAGTATGTAGCATGTAGTTTGGAAGTATGTAATATGTAGTATGGAAGTATGTAGCATGTAGTATGGAAGTATGTAATATGTAGTATGGAAGTATGTAGCATGTAGTATGGAAGTATGTAATATGTAGTATGGAAGTATGTACCATGTAGTATGTAGTAGGTGGTTTCGAACACAGCCATGTATTAGTCTCCTCCCTCAGCTGCTGATCTACTTCTTCTTCTTCTTCTTCTTCAGGTTCATCCTCTGCTGCTCGCAGAGAGGGCGGAGACTTGTGCCGTCTGGTTGCTAAGATACAGCCTGCATGTGACCTCAGCGCCGCCTCCGCCCTCCCACAAAGGTGAGGACACGAGTCCAGACAGTCACAAGTAGTTACGACGGGCAGTTACAGACGGGCAGTTACAGACGGGCAGTTACAGACGGGCAGTTACAGACGGGCAGTTACGGGCAGTTACAGACGGGCAGTTATAGACGGGCAGTTACAGACGGGCAGTTACAGACGGGCAGTTACAGACGGGTGTTCGGCGGACACTCAGGCGATGGACGTGGACTTTGAGGACGGTAAGAAGACCACTTGAGTGATTTTGATGTTTCCAGGCTGATCGGGGATCAGCTGCTCTCCTAATCTTGACGACATGTCAAAAATAATAATCTCATAATCTGAGATCTGAGGGTAGTTACCACGGCAACGCAGCAGACCGTGAACAGTGAGGGAAAAACAAAGCAGGTGAATAACCTGTGAGGTCAGAGGTCACTTGGTGTAACCTGTGAGGTCAGAGGTCACTTGGTGTAACCTGTGAGGTCAGAGGTCACTTGGTGTAACCTGTGAGGTCAGAGGTCACTTGGTGTAACCTGTGAGGTCAGAGGTCAGGCGGTTGGTGAAGTTTCTGATGATGTCACCTGCTCTAAAGTCCCATCAGTGTTTGTTGTGTAGCGGTGGGCTTCAGATCAGCTGTTTATCAACCTGCAGATCAGCTGTTTATCAGCTGTTTATCAGCCTGCAGATCAGCTGTTTATCAACCTGCAGATCAGCTGTTTATCAACCTGCAGATCAGCTGTTTATCAACCTGCAGATCAGCTGTTTATCAACCTGCAGATCAGCTGTTTATCAGCTGTTTATCAACCTGCAGATCAGCTGTTTATCAGCTGTTTATCAACCTGCAGATCAGCTGTTTATCAACCTGCAGATCAGCTGTTTATCAGCTGTTTATCAACCTGCAGATCAGCTGTTTATCAGCTGTTTATCAACCTGCAGATCAGCTGTTTATCAGCTGTTTATCAACCTGCAGATCAGCTGTTTATCAGCTGTTTATCAACCTGCAGATCAGCTGTTTATCAGCCTGCAGATCAGCTGTTTATCAACCTGCAGATCAGCTGTTTATCAGCTGTTTATCAACCTGCAGATCAGCTGTTTATCAACTGTTTATCAACCTGCAGATCAGCTGTTTATCAGCTGTTTATCAACCTGCAGATCAGCTGTTTATCAACCTGCAGATCAGCTGTTTATCAACCTGCAGATCAGCTGTTTATCAACCTGCAGATCAGCTGTTTATCAGCTGTTTATCAACCTGCAGATCAGCTGTTTATCAACTGTTTATCAACCTGCAGATCAGCTGTTTATCAACTGTTTATCAACCTGCAGATCAGCTGTTTATCAACTGTTTATCAACCTGCAGATCAGCTGTTTATCAACCTGCAGATCAGCTGTTTATCAGCTGTTTATCAACCTGCAGATCAGCTGTTTATTAACCCGCAGATCAGCTGTTTATCAGCTGTTTATCAACCTGCAGATCAGCTGTTTATCAACCTGCAGATCAGCTGTTTATTAACCCGCAGATCAGCTGTTTATCAGCTGTTTATCAACCTGCAGATCAGCTGTTTATCAGCTGTTTATCAACCTGCAGATCAGCTGTTTATCAGCTGTTTATCAACCTGCAGATCAGCTGTTTATCAACCTGCAGATCAGCTGTTTATCAACCTGCAGATCAGCTGTTTATCAGCTGTTTATCAACCTGCAGATCAGCTGTTTATCAGCTGTTTATCAACCTGCAGATTGATTTTTTTTATATGCAGACCCTGAATTTTGACTTGAGGATAGTTTTTCTATGCTTTCTTTATCTTTCCTCTTTGACCTCTTCTACCCCACGTAACAAAGAGAGCATAGAGACTCTTGCATCTTCCTTTCACAGTTGGTAAGAATCAAAGGTCCCCAAAGCAAACCCTTGAGATTCTATAGGAAAGGCTTGGGCTCATTTTTTACCCCGCTTATGAAAAACTGGGGTAGTGACACAAAAACTGCAATTTCTTAAAATGTATAAAAACATTTAAAAAAATCAAATGGCCTCAAGCCACAAACATGTTTTAGGAGGAATACCTGGAATATGGAAGAATAAAAACTTTTAGTGTCAGAGATTTTGAAGAATAACAACCCTCGGGGTCATTTTTGACCCACTTATGCATCTAAGGAACATTTAAACTCGGTTTGGAGTGAATTGTTTCTCTGGTGCAGTTCCAGCTGTTTGCCAGCAGGGGGAGCTGCAGCCTCCTGTGTTCAGAGTCCTGCTGTAATGACGTCATCAATGATCAGCTCAGTCACATGACCTCATTGTAAGGGACGGCTTCACCGCAGCTGGTTGTCATGGATACAGTGGAGGGGCTGAAAGTGACAAACCGTTCCCATGATGCACTGCGTCTCTTCCAGATGCTGCAGACAGGTGGCCGCGCAGACTGAGCATGCCCAGTGGCTCCGTCATGGACACGCCCACCACCAGAGTCACGGTGAGCACACTGCACGCACACACGCACACACCCCTCCCCCTGCCGTTCCCATAGTAACCAGCGCTGAGCTGCTGCCCCCTGCAGGTGAGATGTGGCATCACAGCAGAGACAGTCTGCTGTCAGACTCCTGAGATCAGTAAGGCAGGTTTATCTGTGCGGCACAATCCAACTACAGGGCGATTCAAAGTGCTTTACAGAGACATTAAAACAGCAGAAATAAAAAGCAGGGTTTACATTTTAAACAGGGAAGAAAGAAATAAGAACAATAGATAAAATCAGTAGTTAAAATGTGATTAAGTTTTGAGCTTTGTCCAAACGCAGCTGAAAATAGGACTTAAACACACTGAGTGTTCCAGCTGATCTGAGGCTTTCTGGGAGTTTGTTGCAGACATGTGGAGCATAGAAGCTGAACGCAGCTCCTCCATGTCTGGTTCTGACTCTGGGAACTGATACAAGACCGGATCCAGATAAATAAAGGAAAATAGATTTCAGCTTTCTGTGTGGGGGAACCTGTTGTTTTAACCTGGTTTTACTTTAGGTAAACAAACTTTTGAAGTGTTTATTGATCCCCGATTCTCCCGTTTTTACACGGAGCACCAACTCTTCTTCAGGGCTTCCTGTCCCGCCGGCTGAAGCAGTCGCTGCGTCGCACTCGTTCTCAGCCCAAACTGTCCCGGCCCAGCAGCACCAGGACCGGCCCGATCAATACAGCTGACACCAGGTACTGTTCACTGATATATCACTGATCAATACAGCTGACACCAGATACTGTTCACTGATATATCACTGATCAATACCGCTGACACCAGGTACTGTTCACTGATATATCACTGATCAATACAGCTGACACCAGGTACTGTTCACTGATATATCACTGATCAATACCGCTGACACCAGGTACTGTTCACTGATATATCACTGATCAATACAGCTGACACCAGGTACTGTTCACTGATATATCACTGATCAATACCTCTGACACCAGGTACTGTTCACTGATATATCACTGATCAATACCTCTGACACCAGGTACTGTTCACTGATATATCACTGATCAATACAGCTGACACCAGATACTGTTCACTGATATATCACTGATCAATACCTCTGACACCAGGTACTGTTCACTGATATATCACTGATCAATACCGCTGACACCAGGTACTGTTCACTGATATATCACTGATCAATACAGCTGACACCAGATACTGTTCACTGATATATCACTGATCAATACAGCTGACACCAGGTACTGTTCACTGATATATCACTGATCAATACAGCTGACACCAGGTACTGTTCACTGATATATCACTGATCAATACCGCTGACACCAGATACTGTTCACTGATATATCACTGATCAATACAGCCGACACCAGATACTGTTCACTGATATATCACTGATCAATACCGCTGACACCAGATACTGTTCACTGATATATCACTGATCAATACAGCTGACACCAGGTACTGTTCACTGATATATCACTGATCAATACCGCTGACACCAGGTACTGTTCACTGATATATCACTGATCAATACAGCCGACACCAGGTACTGTTCACTGATATATCACTGATCAATACAGCTGACACCAGGTACTGTTCACTGATATATCACTGATCAATACAGCTGACACCAGATACTGTTCACTGATATATCACTGATCAATACAGCCGACACCAGATACTGTTCACTGATATATCACTGATCAATACAGCTGACACCAGATACTGTTCACTGATATATCACTGATCAATACCGCTGACACCAGGTACTGTTCACTGATATATCACTGATCAATACAGCTGACACCAGGTACTGTTCACTGATATATCACTGATCAATACAGCTGACACCAGATACTGTTCACTGATATATCACTGATCAATACCGCTGACACCAGGTACTGTTCACTGATATATCACTGATCAATACAGCTGACACCAGGTACTGTTCACTGATATATCACTGATCAATACAGCCGACACCAGGTACTGTTCACTGATATATCACTGATCAATACAGCTGCTGACACCAGATACTGTTCACTGATATATCACTGATCAATACAGCTGACACCAGATACTGTTCACTGATATATCACTGATCAATACAGCTGACACCAGATACTGTTCACTGATATATCACTGATCAATACAGCCGACACCAGATACTGTTCACTGATATATCACTGATCAATACAGCTGACACCAGATACTGTTCACTGATATATCACTGATCAATACAGCTGACACCAGATACTGTTCACTGATATATCACTGATCAATACAGCTGACACCAGATACTGTTCACTGATATATCACTGATCAATACAGCTGACACCAGATACTGTTCACTGATATATCACTGATCAATACAGCTGACACCAGATACTGTTCACTGATATATCACTGATCAATACAGCCGACACCAGGTACTGTTCACTGATATATCACTGATCAATACAGCTGACACCAGGTACTGTTCACTGATATATCACTGATCAATACAGCTGACACCAGATACTGTTCACTGATATATCACTGATCAATACAGCCGACACCAGATACTGTTCACTGATATATCACTGATCAATACAGCTGACACCAGATACTGTTCACTGATATATCACTGATCAATACCGCTGACACCAGGTACTGTTCACTGATATATCACTGATCAATACAGCTGACACCAGGTACTGTTCACTGATATATCACTGATCAATACAGCTGACACCAGATACTGTTCACTGATATATCACTGATCAATACCGCTGACACCAGGTACTGTTCACTGATATATCACTGATCAATACAGCTGACACCAGGTACTGTTCACTGATATATCACTGATCAATACAGCCGACACCAGGTACTGTTCACTGATATATCACTGATCAATACAGCTGCTGACACCAGATACTGTTCACTGATATATCACTGATCAATACAGCTGACACCAGATACTGTTCACTGATATATCACTGATCAATACAGCTGACACCAGGTACTGTTCACTGATATATCACTGATCAATACAGCTGACACCAGGTACTGTTCACTGATATATCACTGATCAATACAGCTGACACCAGGTACTGTTCACTGATATATCACTGATCAATACCGCTGACACCAGGTACTGTTCACTGATATATCACTGATCAATACAGCCGACACCAGATACTGTTCACTGATATATCACTGATCAATACAGCTGACACCAGGTACTGTTCACTGATATATCACTGATCAATACAGCCGACACCAGGTACTGTTCACTGATATATCACTGATCAATACAGCCGACACCAGATACTGTTCACTGATATATCACTGATCAATACAGCCGACACCAGATACTGTTCACTGATATATCACTGATCAATACAGCTGACACCAGGTACTGTTCACTGATATATCACTGATCAATACAGCCGACACCAGGTACTGTTCACTGATATATCACTGATCAATACAGCCGACACCAGATACTGTTCACTGATATATCACTGATCAATACAGCTGACACCAGGTACTGTTCACTGATATATCACTGATCAATACAGCCGACACCAGATACTGTTCACTGATATATCACTGATCAATACAGCCGACACCAGGTACTGTTCACTGATATATCACTGATCAATACAGCCGACACCAGGTACTGTTCACTGATATATCACTGATCAATACAGCTGCTGACACCAGATACTGTTCACTGATATATCACTGATCAATACAGCTGACACCAGATACTGTTCACTGATATATCACTGATCAATACAGCCGACACCAGGTACTGTTCACTGATATATCACTGATCAATACCGCTGACACCAGATACTGTTCACTGATATATCACTGATCAATACAGCCGACACCAGGTACTGTTCACTGATATATCACTGATCAATACAGCTGCTGACACCAGGTACTGTTCACTGATATATCACTGATCAATACAGCTGACACCAGATACTGTTCACTGATATATCACTGATCAATACAGCTGACACCAGATACTGTTCACTGATATATCACTGATCAATACCTCTGACACCAGGTACTGTTCACTGATATATCACTGATCAATACAGCCGACACCAGATACTGTTCACTGATATATCACTGATCAATACAGCTGCTGACACCAGGTACTGTTCACTGATATATCACTGATCAATACAGCTGCTGACACCAGGTACTGTTCACTGATATATCACTGATCAATACCTCTGACACCAGGTACTGTTCACTGATATATCACTGATCAATACAGCTGCTGACACCAGATACTGTTCACTGATATATCACTGATCAATACAGCTGACACCAGGTACTGTTCACTGATATATCACTGATCAATACAGCTGCTGACACCAGGTACTGTTCACTGATATATCACTGATCAATACAGCTGCTGACACCAGGTACTGTTCACTGATATATCACTGATCAATACCTCTGACACCAGGTACTGTTCACTGATATATCACTGATCAATACAGCTGCTGACACCAGGTACTGTTCACTGATATATCACTGATCAATACAGCTGACACCAGGTACTGTTCACTGATATATCACTGATCAATACAGCCGACACCAGATACTGTTCACTGATATATCACTGATCAATACAGCTGACACCAGGTACTGTTCACTGATATATCACTGATCAATACAGCTGACACCAGATACTGTTCACTGATATATCACTGATCAATACAGCCGACACCAGGTACTGTTCACTGATATATCACTGATCAATACAGCCGACACCAGATACTGTTCACTGATATATCACTGATCAATACAGCTGCTGACACCAGGTACTGTTCACTGATATATCACTGATCAATACAGCTGACACCAGGTACTGTTCACTGATATATCACTGATCAATACCGCTGACACCAGATACTGTTCACTGATATATCACTGAGGAAGGAGGAGACGAGGTGATGAAGGAGGAGGTGAGGAAGGAGGAGACGAGGAAGGAGGAGGCAAGGTGATGAGACGAGGTTGAGGAAGGAGGAGGTGAGGAAGGAGGAGACGAGGAAGGAGGAGACGAGGAAGGAGGAGATGAGGAAGGAGGAGGTGAGGAAGGAGGAGACGAGGTGAGGAAGGAGGAGATGAGGAAGGAGGAGACGAGGAAGGAGGAGACGAGGAAGGAGGAGATGAGGAAGGAGGAGGTGAGGAAGGAGGAGACGAGGTGAGGAAGGAGGAGACAAGGTGAGGAAGGAGGAGACGAGGAAGGAGGAGGGGAGGAAGGAGGAGATGAGGAAGGAGGAGACAAGAGGAGGAAGGAGGAGACGAGGTGAGGAAGGAGGAGACGAGGTGAGGAAGGAGGAGACGAGGTGAGGAAGGAGGAGACAAGAGGAGGAAGGAGGAGATAAGGTGCGGAAGGAGGAGATGAGGAAGGAGGAGACGAGGAAGGAGGAGGGGAGGAAGGAGGAGACGAGGAAGGAGGAGATAAGGTGCGGAAGGAGGAGATGAGGAAGGAGGAGGGGAGGAAGGAGGAGACGAGGTGAGGAAGGAGGAGACAAGGTGAGGAAGGAGGAGGGGAGGAAGGAGGAGACAAGAGGAGGAAGGAGGAGACGAGGTGAGGAAGGAGGAGACGAGGTGAGGAAGGAGGAGACGAGGTGAGGAAGGAGGAGACAAGAGGAGGAAGGAGGAGATAAGGTGCGGAAGGAGGAGATGAGGAAGGAGGAGACGAGGAAGGAGGAGGGGAGGAAGGAGGAGATGAGGAAGGAGGAGATGAGGAAGGAGGAGGGGAGGAAGGAGGAGGGGAGGAAGGAGGAGACGAGGTGAGGAAGGAGGAGACAAGGTGAGGAAGGAGGAGATGAGGAAGGAGGAGACAAGAGGAGGAAGGAGGAGATGAGGAAGGAGGAGGCAAGGTGATGAGACGAGGTTGAGGAAGGAGGAGGTTTAGGAAGGAAGGAGGAGGTGAGGAAGGAGGAGACGAGGAAGGAGGAGGGGAGGAAGGAGGAGACGAGGAAGGAGGAGGGGAGGAAGGAGGAGGTGAGGAAGGAGGAGATAAGGTGCGGAAGGAGGAGATGAGGAAGGAGGAGACGAGGAAGGAGGAGACAAGGAAGGAGGAGACGAGGAAGGAGGAGGTGAGGAAGGAGGAGACGAGGTGAGGAAGGAGGAGACAAGGTGAGGAAGGAGGAGACAAGGTGAGGAAGGAGGAGACGAGGAAGGAGGAGACGAGGAAGGAGGAGACAAGGAAGGAGGAGACGAGGAAGGAGGAGGTGAGGAAGGAGGAGACGAGGTGAGGAAGGAGGAGACAAGGTGAGGAAGGAGGAGACGAGGAAGGAGGAGGGGAGGAAGGAGGAGGTGAGGAAGGAGGAGACGAGGTGAGGAAGGAGGAGACAAGGTGAGGAAGGAGGAGACGAGGAAGGAGGAGACAAGGAAGGAGGAGACGAGGAAGAAGGAGGTGAGGAAGGAGGAGACGAGGTGAGGAAGGAGGAGACGAGGTGAGGAAGGAGGAGACAAGGTGAGGAAGGAGGAGACGAGGAAGGAGGAGGGGAGGAAGGAGGAGACAAGAGGAGGAAGGAGGAGACGAGGTGAGGAAGGAGGAGGTGAGGAAGGAGGAGATGAGGAAGGAGGAGATGAGCAGAGGAAGGAGGAGATGAGGAAGGAGGAGACGAGCAGAGGAAGGAGGAGATGAGCAGAGGAAGGAGGAGGTGAGGAAGGAGGAGATGAGGAAGGAGGAGATGAGCAGAGGAAGGAGGAGATGAGGAAGGAGGAGACGAGCAGAGGAAGGAGGAGACGAGCAGAGGAAGGAGGAGATGAGATGAGGAAGGAGGAGATGAGCAGAGGAAGGAGGAGATGAGGAAGGAGGAGACGAACAGAGGAAGGAGGAGACGAGCAGAGGAAGGAGGAGATGAGATGAGGAAGGAGGAGATGAGGAAGGAGGAGATGAGCAGAGGAAGGAGGAGGTGAGGTGATGAAGGAGGAGGTGAGGAAGGAGGAGGTGAGGAAGGAGGAGACGAGCAGAGGAAGGAGGAGATGAGCAGAGGAAGGAGGAGATGAGGTGATGGAGGAGTTTAGGAAGGAGGAGATGAGGAAGGAGGAGACGAGCAGAGGAAGGAGGAGACGAGCAGAGGAAGGAGGAGATGAGATGAGGAAGGAGGAGATGAGGAAGGAGGTTTCCATCAGCAGCCCGTTTCCTGAGGGGGGGGCAGAGGGAGCTGCTGCAGCCTCACTGAGCTCAGCTGCTGACACACAGCTCCTCCATCTTTCCTCCATCTTTCCTCCATCTTTCCTCCTCCTCCATCTTCCTCTTCTTCCTGCTGCTGAAGGATTATCCCTCTGATGGGGAACACGGCTCCTAACATGGCTGCCTAACCTCCTCCTCTCAGATGCTCGGTGAGTCTTTGTCCCCCCGGCACACGCAGCCCGGTGTGAGTGTTGGTGCGTACGCCGCCGCGTCTTCTGCCTGCTCTGCAGCTCTGTGTGTGTTAGCCTGCTCTGTTAGCATGAGGCTACGCTAACACACACTGATACCCAGCTCTGTGTGTGTTAGCCTGCTCTGTTAGCATGTGGCTACACTAACACACACTGATACCCAGCTCTGTGTGTGTTAGCCTCCTCTGTTAGCATGTGGCTACACTAACACACACTGATACCCAGCTCTGTGTGTGTTAGCCTCCTCTGTTAGCATGAGGCTACACTAACACACACTGATACCCAGCTCTGTGTGTGTTAGCCTCCTCTGTTAGCATGTGGTTACGCTAACACACACTGTTACCCAGCATTTAGCTAAACAATGAGAGACACACGCACACACACATGCACACGCATGCACACACACATGCACATGCATGCACACATATGCACACGCATGCATGCATGCACACACATAATAAGGTGGCGTCCTGTTAGCTCGTTATCTTTTCATCATCCCAACGAGCTGCTTCCAGAGCAGCCAGTGAGAGAGGAAGATTTCTTCTTCTGTGGTGCTGCAGCTGCTTCAGGCCTGAACTGGACCTGGTTCTGGTTCCTGTTGGTGTCATTTCCTTTAGAACAGAACAATCTGCATCTCTGGTTCTGGTTCTGGTTCCTGTTGGTGTCAAAGCTAACTTTACAGCTAACATCAAAGCTAACATCATAGCTGACATTACAGCTAACATCACAGCTGACATTACAGCTAACATCAAAGCTAACATCATAGCTGACATTACAGCTAACATCACAGCTGACATTACAGCTAACATCAAAGCTAACATCATAGCTGACATTACAGCTAACATCAAAGCTAACAACACAGCTACCATCAAAGCTAACATTACAGCTAACATCAAAGCTAACATCAAAGCTAACATTACAGCTAAAATCAAAGCTTACACTACAGCTAACATCAAAGCTAACATTACAGTTAACATCAACGCTAACATCAAAGCTAACATCATAGCTGACATTACAGCTAACATCAGAGCTGACGTCAAAGCTAACATTACAGCTAACAACACAGCTACCATCAAAGCTAACATTACAACTAACATTACAGCTAACATCAAAGCTAACATTACAGCTAACATTACAGCTAACATCAAAGCTAACATCAAAGCTAACATTACAGCTAAAATCAAAGCTAATACTACAGCTAACATCAAAGCTAACATTACAGTTAACATCAACGCTAACATCAAAGCTAACATTACAGCTAACATTACAGCTAACATCAAAGCTAACATTACAGTTAACATCAACGCTAACATCAAAGCTAACATTACGGCTAACATCAAAACTAACATTACGGCTAACATCAAAGCTAACATTACAGTTAACATCAACGCTAACATCAAAGCTAACATTACAGCTAACTCAAAGCTAACATCAAAGGTAACAATACAGCTAACATCAAAGCTAACATTACAGCTGACATCAAAGCTAACATCAAAGCTAACATCAAAGGTAACAATACAGCTAACATCAAAGCTAACAATACAGCTAACATCAAAGCTAACATTACAGCTGACATCAAAGCTAACATCAAAGCTAACATTACAGCTGACATCAAAGGTAACAATACAGCTAACATCAAAGCTAACAATACAGCTAACATCAAAGCTAACATTACAGCTGACATCAAAGCTAACATCAAAGCTAACATTACAGCTGACATCAAAGCTAACATCAAAGCTAACATCAAATTTAACATTACAGCTAACATCAAATTTAACATCAAAGCTAACATTACAGCTAACAATAAGGTACATAGAAGGTAACCACGCGTCAGAGGTCAGAGGTGTCAGAGGTCAGAGGTGTCAGAGTTCAGAGGTGTCAGAGTTCAGGCATAGAGGGAGGTACAGGGTCTGGTTCCACTTGCTTATTGTTCACGTTAACAGAAAGTCTGACCAGGGGTGCCCAACCTTTTGTCTGCCACTGTAGCTTCATCATGTCGGTGTTTACTGCATTAAATGAGTGACAGAATGACCCGTGTGCCTCAGGTGTGTGATGCGGCGGGTGCGTTGTGGAAGCCAGGAGTCGTTGCTAAGTGCTGGCTGTGTGTCGTCCCTGGAGCTCCGAATGGACCAATCGGTGATCATCAAACCCGTCCACTCCTCCCTGCTGGGACAGGACTACTGCTTCGAGGTACTCAGCGTTGCACACTGCATCGTTCAAGTCAACTCCATTCATGTAGCAACAAAATCTCAAGATACAATCCACTGTAATACTAATACTAATACTGAATCAGAATCTGATCAAATCCAATTCATTAAACTCCAGATTAGTCCAATTCATACCGAGCCAATTTAAAAAAGTGGCCCAGCTCAGGAAACGTCTCTCTGATCCGATCCCCCGTCCTGAGCTACACGAAACAACTCCCTTTAACAGGAAGAAACCTCCAGCAACCCTGCAGGAACAGATGCATGGAGCAGTTTTCCTGCATCACTCTGAGACGGGATGTTTTATTTGTGAGTCGGAGGACAGATCCTGGTCAGAAATAACTCCGAGGTTCCTCCCTGTAGGACCAGAAGCCGAGGAAACCCCATCCAGAGTAACTGTAGAACTGGACCAGGGGTCGGAAACCCGCGGCTCTTTCATACAAATTAAAAAGTATCCAATTCAAGTGTATTTTATTTGTGTTAAATCGTTTTTTTTTATTATAGTTCTAAATTGGAAGATTATTGTGATCTTGAAATATTAAAATAAAATAATATTTGAATTTTTATTATTTTTTATTTTTTTATCGCTCAAAAAATGCGTGACGCTCGCCAAAAGTCGGTATGTGCCCACCAAAACGCCGTGCATTTATCCAGACTTACAACCCCAGGAAGGCCAAATATGGAGAAATGTAAGAAAATAAAAATATCTGAAGAAAATGGAACGTTTAATGATGCCTGAGCAGATTTATCTGCATTTACCTCTGACCAGTTAGCCTGATCAGTGGTGAGAAAGAGACCTTCAACTCTGCGTGTTTATTTTAATTATTATTTCCTTAAGAGTTCAAAATGTTCTAAATGTGTTTTTTGACATAAATAAAATGTCATTTTCTCTCCGTAAGCAACACACTATAGTTGTTTATACAAAGCGTAAAGGTAAGAAAAGTATCTTCATTTTAGGTGTTTTCTTTTCCCTGGAAACCGGGTCCAAATGGCTCTCCCTGAACCAGACTCAGGTCCAAAGATAACGACTTCAGTCTGAGTTTAGAAGCAGACAGTTCTGAGTCCTCCAGGTCTTTATGTCTGTAAGACATGCTTGTAGTCTGACCAACCTATTGGGTTCATCTGGTTTTATAGATAAGTACAGCTGAGTATCATCAGCATAGCAATGGAACTTTCTGCCATGCTGTCTGATAATGTTACCTAATGGAAGCATGTACAAAGTGAAAAGATTCGGTCCAAGCACAGAACCCTGAGGAACTCCTCCCTTCTGGTACAGATAAGTACAGAATCAGAATCAGAATCGCTTTTATTGCCAGGTATGTGGACACACACGAGGAATTTGACTGAATTTGGCTCTCTTAGTGCAAAAAATACAAAAATAGACATAGAACAAGGCTAAAGTAGAAACAAAAGTAGAATAAAAGGTAGAATAAAAAACTATGTATATGTAAGAAAAAAATAAAGATATAATAGGTAAAAAAAAATCTCACAGTTCACAGTATGGTAGGATGGATTATTCAGGTGATGTACAAATAAACAGCTGAGTATCATCAGCATAGCAGTGGAACTTTCTGCCATGCTGTCTGATAATGTTACCTAATGGAAGCATGTATAAAGTGAAAAGAATCGGTCCCAGTACAGAACCCTGAGGAACTCCTCCCTTCTGGTACAGATATACAGCTGAGTATCATCAGCATAGCAGTGGAACTTTCTGCCATGCTGTCTGATAATGTTACCTAATGGAAGCATGTATAAAGTGAAAAGAATCGGTCCAAGCACAGAACCCTGAGGAACTCCAGAGATACTCTCAACACGCGTGACCCTGTACGTTCCGCTGTCTCCATGGCGATGACCCTGTGTTCCGTTTCCCAGGTAACGACCACAACGGGCACCAAGTGCTTCTCGTGCCGCTCGGCAGCAGAACGAGACAAATGGATGGAGAACCTGCGGCGAGCCGTCCACCCCAACAAGGACAACAGCCGGCGGCTGGAGAATGTGCTGACGGTGTGGGTGATCGAGGCCAAAGACCTGCCCGCCAAGAAACGGTAGGACACCTGTCCCAGGTACTGTCACAGGTACTGTCACCTGTCCCAGGTACTGTCACAGGTACTGTCACCTGTCCCAGGTACTGTCACAGGTACTGTCACCTGTCCCAGGTACTGTCACAGGTACTGTCATAGGTACAGTCACAGGTACTGTCACAGGTACTGTCACAGGTACTGTCACCTGTCCCAGGTACTGTCACAGGTACTGTCACAGGTACTGTCACCTGTCCCAGGTACTGTCACAGGTACTGTCACCTGTCCCAGGTACTGTCACAGGTACTGTCACCTCTCCCAGGTACTGTCCCAGGTACTGTCCCAGGTACAGTCACAGGTACTGTCACAGGTACTGTCACAGGTACTGTCACAGGTACTGTCACCTGTCCCAGGTACTGTCCCAGGTACTGTCACAGGTACTGTCACCTGTCCCAGGTACTGTCCCAGGTACTGTCACAGGTACTGTCACCTATCCCAGGTACTGTCCCAGGTACTGTCACAGGTACTGTCACCTGTCCCAGGTACTGTCCCAGGTACTGTCACAGGTACTGTCACCTGTCCCAGGTACTGTCACAGGTACTGTCACCTGTCCCAGGTACTGTCACAGGTACTGTCACCTGTCCCAGGTACTGTCACAGGTACTGTCACAGGTACTGTCACAGGTACTGTCACCTGTCCCAGGTACTGTCACAGGTACTGTCACCTGTCCCAGGTACTGTCCCAGGTACTGTCCCAGGTACTGTCACAGGTACTGTCACAGGTACTGTCACCTGTCCCAGGTACTGTCACAGGTACTGTCACAGGTACTGTCACCTGTCCCAGGTAATGTCCCAGGTACTGTCACAGGTACTGTCACCTGTCCCAGGTACTGTCCCAGGTACTGTCACAGGTACTGTCACCTATCCCAGGTACTGTCCCAGGTACTGTCACAGGTACTGTCACCTGTCCCAGGTACTGTCACCTGTCCCAGGTACTGTCCCAGGTACTGTCACCTGTCCCAGGTACTGTCACCTGTCCCAGGTACTGTCACAGGTACTGTCACCTGTCCCAGGTACTGTCCCAGGTACAGTCACAGGTACTGTCACCTCTCCCAGGTACTGTCCCAGGTACTGTCACCTGTCCCAGGTGCTGTCCCAGGTACTGTCACAGGTACTGTCACAGGTACTGTCACCTGTCCCAGGTACTGTCACCTGTCCCAGGTGCTGTCCCAGGTACTGTCACAGGTACTGTCACAGGTACTGTCACCTGTCCCAGGTGCTGTCCCAGGTACTGTCACAGGTACTGTCACCTGTCCCAGGTACTGTCCCAGGTACTGTCCCAGGTACAGTCACAGGTACTGTCACCTGTCCCAGGTACTGTCCCAGGTACAGTCACAGGTACTGTCACCTCTCCCAGGTACTGTCCCAGGTACTGTCCCAGGTACAGTCACAGGTACTGTCACCTGTCCCAGGTACTGTCCCAGGTACTGTCCCAGGTACAGTCACAGGTACTGTCACCTGTCCCAGGTACAGTCACAGGTACTGTCACCTGTCCCAGGTAATGTCCCAGGTACAGTCACAGGTACTGTCACCTGTCCCAGGTAATGTCCCAGGTACAGTCACAGGTACTGTCACCTGTCCCAGGTACTGTCCCAGGTACAGTCACAGGTACTGTCACCTGTCCCAGGTACTGTCCCAGGTACTGTCCCAGGCACAGTCACAGGTACTGTCACCTCTCCCAGGTACTGTCCCAGGTACTGTCACCTCTCCCAGGTACTGTCCCAGGTACTGTCACAGGTACTGTCACCTGTCCCAGGTACTGTCCCAGGTACTGTCACAGGGACTGTCACCTGTCCCAGGTACTGTCACAGGTACTGTTACCTGTCCCAGGTACTGTCCCAGGTACTGTCCCAGGTACTGTCACAGGTACTGTCACCTGTCCCAGGTACTGTCCCAGGTACTGTCACAGGTACTGTCACCTGTCCCAGGTACTGTCACAGGTACTGTTACCTGTCCCAGGTACTGTCACAGGTACTGTCACAGGTACTGTCACCTGTCCCAGGTACTGTCACAGGTACTGTCCCAGGTACTGTCACCTGTCACAGGTACTGTCACAGGTACTGTCCCAGGTACTGTCCCAGGTACTGTCACAGGTACTGTCACCTGTCCCAGGTACTGTCCCAGGTACTGTCACAGGTACAGTCACAGGTACAGTCACAGGTACTGTCACAGGTACTGTCACCTGTCACAGGTACTGTCCCAGGTACTGTCACAGGTACTGTCACAGGTACTGTCACAGGTACTGTCACCTGTCCCAGGTACTGTCCCAGGTACTGTCACCTGTCCCAGGTACTGTCCCAGGTACTGTCACAGGTACTGTCCCAGGTACTGTCACCTGTCCCAGGTACTGTCACAGGTACTGTCCCAGGTACTGTCCCAGGTACTGTCCCAGGTACTGTCACCTGTCCCAGGTACTGTCCCAGGTACTGTCACCTGTCCCAGGTACTGTCACAGGTACTGTCACCTGTCCCAGGTACTATCACAGGTACTGTCCCAGGTACTGTCACCTGTCCCAGGTACTGTCCCAGGTACTGTCACAGGTACAGTCACAGGTACTGTCACAGGTACGGTCACCTGTCCCAGGTACTGTCCCAGGTACTGTCACAGGTACTGTCACCTGTCCCAGGTACTGTCACAGGTACTGTCACAGGTACTGTCACCTGTCCCAGGTACTGTCCCAGGTACTGTCACCTGTCCCAGGTACTGTCACAGATACTGTCACCTGTCCCAGGTACTGTCACAGGTACTGTCACCTGTCCCAGGTACTGTCACAGGTACTGTCACCTGTCCCAGGTACTGTCACAGGTACTGTCCCAGGTACTGTCACCTGTCCCAGGTACTGTCACAGGTACTGTCCCAGGTACTGTCACCTGTCCCAGGTACTGTCACAGGTACTGTCACCTGTCACAGGTACAGTCACAGGTACTGTCACCTGTCCCAGGTACTGTCCCAGGTACTGTCACAGGTACTGTCACAGTTACTGTCACAGGTACTGTCACAGGTACTGTCACCTGTCCCAGGTACTGTCACAGGTACTGTCACCTGTCCCAGGTACTGTCCCAGGTACTGTCACCTGTCCCAGGTACTGTCACAGGTACTGTCACCTGTCCCAGGTACTGTCACAGGTACTGTCCCAGGTACTGTCCCAGGTACTGTCACAGGTACTGTCACCTGTCCCAGGTACTGTCCCAGGTACTGTCACAGGTACTGTCACCTTTCCCAGGTACTGTCCCAGGTACTGTCACAGGTACTGTCCCAGGTACTGTCCCAGGTACTGTCACCTGTCCCAGGTACTGTCACCTGTCCCAGGTACTGTCACCTGTCACAGGTACTGTCACAGGTACTGTCACCTGTCCCAGGTACTGTCCCAGGTACTGTCACCTGTCCCAGGTACTGTCACAGGTACTGTCACCTGTCCCAGGTACTATCACAGGTACTGTCCCAGGTACTGTCACCTGTCCCAGGTACTGTCACAGGTACTGTCACCTTTCCCAGGTACTGTCCCAGGTACTGTCACAGGTACAGTCACAGGTACTGTCACAGGTACGGTCACCTGTCCCAGGTACTGTCCCAGGTACTGTCACAGGTACTGTCACAGGTACTGTCACAGGTACTGTCCCAGGTACTGTCCCAGGTACTGTCACAGGTACTGTCACCTGTCCCAGGTACTGTCAGCTGTCTCAGGTACTGTCAGCTGTCTCAGGTACTGTCAGCTGTCTCAGGTACTGTCACCTGTCTCAGGTACTGCCACCTGTCTCAGGTACCCGGTCCCACCTGTCTCAGGGACCCGGTCCCACCTGTGTCAGGTACCCGGTCCCACCTGTCTCAGGAATCCGGTCCCACCTGTCTCAGGTACCCGGTCCCACCTGTCTCAGGAATCCGGTCCCACCTGTCTCAGGAATCCGGTCCCACCTGTCTCAGGTACCCGGTCCCACCTGTCTCAGGGACCCGGTCCCACCTGTCTCAGGTACTGTCACCTGTCTCAGGTACTGCCACCTGTCTCAGGTACTGTCACCTGTCTCAGGTACTGCCACCTGTCTCAGGTACCCGGTCCCACCTGTCTCAGGGACCCGGTCCCACCTGTCTCAGGTACTGTCACCTGTCTCAGGTACTGCCACCTGTCTCAGGTACTGTCACCTGTCTCAGGTACTGCCACCTGTCTCAGGTACTGCCACCTGTCTCAGGTACTGTCACCTGTCTCAGGTACTGTCACCTGTCTCAGGTACTGCCACCTGTCTCAGGTACTGCCACCTGTCTCAGGTACTGTCACCTGTCTCAGGTACTGCCACCTGTCTCAGGTACTGTCACCTGTCAGAGGTACTGTCACCTGTCTCAGGTACTGTCACCTGTCTCAGGTACTGTCACCTGTCAGAGGTACCGTCACCTGTCTCAGGTACTGTCACCTGTCCCAGGTACTGTCACCTGTCTCAGGTACTGTCACCTGTCTCAGGTACTGTCAGCTGTCTCAGGTACTGTCAGCTGTCTCAGGTACTGTCACCTGTCAGAGGTACTGTCAGCTGTCTCAGGTACTGTCACCTGTCTCAGGTACTGTCACCTGTCTCAGGTACTGTCACCTGTCAGAGGTACTGTCACCTGTCAGAAGTACTGCCACCTGTCTCAGGTACTGTCAGCTGTCTCAGGTACTGTCACCTGTCAGAGGTACTGTCACCTGTCAGAGGTACTGCCACCTGTCTCAGGTACTGTCAGCTGTCTCAGGTACTGTCACCTGTCAGAGGTACTGTCACCTGTCTCAGGTACTGTCACCTGTCAGAGGTACTGTCAGCTGTCTCAGGTACTGTCAGCTGTCTCAGGTACTGTCACCTGTCTCAGGTACTGTCACCTGTCACAGGTACTGTCACCTGTCACAGGTACTGTCACCTGTCTCAGGTACTGTCATCTGTCAGAGGTACTGTCACCTGCCACCTGTCTCAGGTACTGTCAGCTGTCTCAGGTACTGTCACCCGTCAGAGGTACTGTCACCTGTCTCAGGTACTGTCAGCTGTCTCAGGTACTGTCACCTGTCTCAGGTACTGTCACCTGTCTCAGGTACTGTCAGCTGTCTCAGGTACTGTCACCTGTCTCAGGTACTGTCAGCTGTCTCAGGTACTGTCACCTGTCAGAGGTACTGTCACCTGTCTCAGGTACTGTCACCCGTCAGAGGTACTGTCACCTGTCTCAGGTACTGTCACCTGTCTCAGGTACTGTCACCTGTCTCAGGTACTGTCAGCTGTCTCAGGTACTGTCAGCTGTCTCAGGTACTGTCACCTGTCAGAGGTACTGTCACCTGTCTCAGGTACTGTCACCTGTCTCAGGTACTGTCACCTGTCAGAGGTACTGTCACCTGTCTCAGGTACTGTCACCTGTCTCAGGTACTGTCACCTGTCAGAGGTACTGTCACCTGTCAGAGGTACTGTCACCTGTCTCAGGTACTGTCACCTGTCTCAGGTACTGTCACCTGTCAGAGGTACTGTCACCTGTCTCAGGTACTGTCACCTGTCTCAGGTACTGTCACCTGTCAGAGGTACTGTCACCTGTCAGAGGTACTGTCACCTGTCTCAGGTACTGTCACCTGTCTCAGGTACTGTCACCTGTCTCAGGTACTGTCACCTGTCTCAGGTACTGTCAGCTGTCTCAGGTACTGTCACCTGTCTCAGGTACTGTCAGCTGTCTCAGGTACTGTCACCTGTCAGAGGTACTGTCACCTGTCAGAGGTACTGTCACCTGTCAGAGGTACTGTCACCTGTCTCAGGTACTGTCACCTGTCTCAGGTACCCGGTCCCACCTGTGGTTCTCCCCGTGTGCTGCAGGTACTTCTGCGAGCTGTGTCTGGACGACAGTCTCTACGCTCGGACGTCCTGTAAGATGAGGACGGACAACATCTTCTGGGGCGAGCGCTTCGACTTCAGCAGCCTGCCGCCCGTGGCCTCGGTCACGCTGCACCTGTACAAGGACACCGACCGGAAGAGGAAGAAGGACAAGAGCAGCTACGTGGGGCTGGTCAACATCCCCGTCGCCATGGTGACCGGCAGGCAGCTGGTGGAGAAGTGGTACTCAGTGAGCACGCCCAGCACCATCCGAGGTAGGTGCCCTGATCCCAGACCTGGTCCCAGACCTGGTCCCAGACCTGGTCCCAGACCTGGTCCCGGACCTGGTCCCAGACCTGGTCCTGGTCCTGGTCCTGGTCCTGGTCCTGGTGCTGGTGCTGGTCCCGGTCCTGGTCTTGGACTGTGGTCCTGGACCTGGACAGTGTTCCTGGTCCTCGTTCTTGACTGCGGTCCTGGTCCTGGACTGCGGTCCTGGTCCTTGACTGTTGGTCCTGCTCCTGGTCCTGGTCCTGGTCTTGGACTGTGGTCCTGGACCTAGACAGTGTTTCTGGTCCTGGTCCTTGACTGTGGTCCTGGTGCTGGTCCTGGCCCTGCTCCTGGTCCTGGTCCTGGGCCTGGTCCTGGTCCTGGACTGTGGTCCTGGTGCTGGTCCTGGCCCTGCTCCCGGTCCTGGACTGTGGCCCTGGCCCTGGTCCTGGTGCAGGTCCTGGTCCTGGACTGTGGCCCTGGCCCTGGCCCTGGTCCTGGTGCTGGTCCTGGCCCTGCTCCCGGTCCTGGACTGTGGCCCTGGCCCTGGCCCTGGTCCTGGTGCAGGTCCTGGTCCTGGACTGTGGCCCTGGCCCTGGCCCTGGTCCTGGTGCAGGTCCTGGTCCTGGACTGTGGCCCTGGCCCTGGTGCAGGTCCTGGTCCTGGACTGTGGCCCTGGCCCTGGCCCTGGCCCTGGTCCTGGTGCTGGTCCTGGCCCTGCTCCCGGTCCTGGACTGTGGCCCTGGCCCTGGTCCTGGTGCAGGTCCTGGTCCTGGACTGTGGCCCTGGCCCTGGTGCAGGTCCTGGTCCTGGACTGTGGCCCTGGCCCTGGTCCTGGTGCAGGTCCTGGTCCTGGACTGTGGTCCTGGTGCTGGTCCTGGTGCTGGTCCTGGCCCTGCTCCCGGTCCTGGACTGTGGCCCTGGCCCTGGTCCTGGTGCAGGTCCTGGTCCTGGTCCTGGTCCTGATGTGTCTCCTCTCCATCTCCTCAGGGAAGTCTTCGGTCCCGGCGGTGCGGGTCAAAGCCCGGTACCAGAGCATCTCCATCCTGCCCATGGAGCAGTACAAGGAGTTCGCCGAGTACATCAGCTCCAACTACCTGCTGCTGTGCTGCAGCCTGGAGGCCAACGTGAGCCTGCGGGCCAAAGAGGAGCTGAGCGCTGCGCTGGTGCACATCCTGCACAGCACGGGCAAGGCCAAGGTGGCTCCGCCCACTCACTGACTCCGCCCACTGTGACCCCTCACTGACTCCACCCACTCACTGACTCCGCCCACTGCATCCTCCCACTGACTCCGCCCACTGCACCCTCCCACTGACTCCCCCCACTCACTGACTCCGCCCACTGCACCCATTCACTGACTCCACCCACTCACTGACTCCGCCCACTGCATCCTCCCACTGACTCCGCCCACTGCACCCTCCCACTGACTCCGCACACCCAATGACTCCACCCACCCAATGAGTCCACCCACTCACTGACTCCGCCCACTCACTGACTCTGCCCACTCACTGACTCCGCCCACTCACTGACTCCACCCACTCACTGACTCCGCCCACTGCATCCTCCCACTGACTCCGCCCACTGCACCCTCCCACTGACTCCGCCCACTCACTGACTCCGCCCACTGCACCCATTCACTGACTCCACCCACTCACTGACTCCGCCCACTGCATCCTCCCACTGACTCCGCCCACTGCACCCTCCCACTGACTCCGCACACCCAATGACTCCACCCACCCAATGACTCCGCCCACTGTGACCACTCACTGACTCCGCCCACTGCACCCTCCCACTGACTCCACCCACTGCACACACTCACTGACTCCGCCCACTCACTGACTCCACCCACCCAATGACTCCACCCACTCACTGACTCCACCCACTCACTGACTCTGCCCACTCACTGACTCCGCCCACTCACTGACTCCACCCACTCACTGACTCCACCCACTCACTGACTCCGCCCACTCACTGACTCCGCCCACTCACTGATTCCGTCCACACACTGACTCCACCCACCCAATGACTCCACCCACTCACTGACTCCGCCCACTCACTGACTCCACCCACCCAATGACTCCGCCCACTCACTGACTCCGCCCACTCACTGACTCCACCCACCCAATGACTCCACCCACTCACTGACTCCGCCCACTCACTGACTCCACCCACCCAATGACTCCACCCACTCACTGACTCCGCCCACTCACTGACTCCGCCCACTCACTGACTCCACCCACCCAGTGACTCCACCCACTCACTGACTCCGCCCACTCACTGACTCCGCCCACTCACTGACTCCACCCAATGACTCCATCCACTCACTGACTCCGCCCACTCACTGACTCCACCCACCCAATGACTCCACCCACTCACTGACTCCGCCCACCCAATGACTCCATCCACTCACTGACTCCGCCCACTCACTGACTCCACCCACCCAATGACTCCACCCACTCACTGACTCCACCCACTCACTGACTCCACCCACCCACTGACTCCGCCCACTCACTGACTCCACCCACCCAATGACTCCACCCACTCACTGACTGCCCACTCACTGACTGCCCACTCACTGACTCCGCCCACTCACTGACTCCGCCCACTCACTGACTCCATCCACCCAATGACTCCACCCGCCCACTGACTCCACCCACTCCACTCGTACACACCTTATGATGATTTTTTTGTCTCCACAGGACTTCCTGACCGACCTGATGATGTCAGAGGTCGACCGTTGTCGTGACAACGACCAGCTGATCTTCAGAGAGAACACGCTGGCGACAAAGAGCATCGAGGAATACCTGAAGCTGATTGGACAGAAGTATCTGCAGGACGCCCTCGGTATGCGCACGTACACGCACAGTTTCAGGTGACCTTTGCTGGTGGCTTTGTTTTAATTACACCTGTCGTCCAGGTGAGTTCATCAAAGCTCTGTACGAGTCTGACGAGAACTGTGAGGTGGACCCGTCCCGCTGCGCGACCTCTGACCTCGCAGAGCATCAGGCCAACCTGAGGATGTGCTGTGAGCTGGCCTTCTGCAAGATCCTCGACTCGTACAGGTACGAACAGGTGCAAACACAGGTGCAAACAGGTGTAAACACAGGTGCAAACACAAGTGCAAACACAAGTGCAAACACAAGTGCAAACACAGGTGCAAACACAGGTGCTAACAGGTGTAAACACAGGTGTAAACACAGGTGCAAACACAAGTGCAAACACAGGTGCGACAGGTGCAAACACAGGTGCAAACACAGGTGCTAACAGGTGTAAACACAGGTGTAAACACAGGTGCAAACACAAGTGCAAACACAGGTGCAAACAGGTGCAAACACAGGTGCTAACAGGTGTAAACAGGTGCAAACACAAGTGCAAACACAGGTGCGAACAGATGCAAACAGGTGCAAACACAGGTGCTAACAGGTGTAAACAGGTGCAAACACAAGTGCAAACAGGTGCAAACACAGGTGCGACAGGTGCAAACACAGGTGCGGCAGGTGCAAACACAGGTGCTAACAGATCCTAACAGGTGCAAACAGGTGCTAACAGATGCAAACAGATGCTAACAGATGCTAACAGGTGCGAACAGATGCTAACAGGTACGAACAGGTGCAAACAGGTGCTAACAGATGCAAACAGGTGCGAACAGATGCTAACAGGTGCAAACAGGTGCTAACAGGTGCAAACAGGTGCTAACAGATGCTAACAGGTACGAACAGGTGCAAACAGGTGCAAACACAGGTGCAAACACAGGTGCTAACAGGTGTAAACAGGTGCAAACACAAGTGCAAACACAGGTGCGACAGGTGCAAACACAGGTGCAAACAGGTGCTTCAGATGCTAACAGGTGCAAACAGGTGCGAACAGATGCTAACAGGTGTAAACAGGTGCAAACAGGTACAAACACAGGTGTAAACAGATACAAGCAGGTGCTAACAAGTGCTAACAGGTGCTAACAGATGCTAATAGGTGCAAACACAGGTGCAAACAAGTGCTAACAGATGCTAACAGATGCTAATAGATACTAACAGGTGCTAACAGGTGCTAACAGGTGTAAACATAGATGCAAACAGATGCTAACAGATGCAAACACAGGTGCAAACAGGTGCTAACAGGTGCAAACACAGGTGCAAACAGGTGCAAACAGGTGCTAACAGATACTAACAGCTGCAGGTTATGTACCTGTACACACTGATAAACTGTGCCCCCCCACTCAGGGTCTTCCCTCGAGAGCTGAAGGAGGTGTTTGCGTCATGGCGACAGGAGTGCAGTAACCGGGGGCGACCAGACATCAGCGAGCGTCTCATCAGCGCCTCGCTGTTCCTGCGCTTCCTGTGCCCGGCCGTGATGTCACCGTCGCTGTTCGACCTGATGCAGGAGTACCCCGACGAGCGCACCGCACGGACCCTGACCCTGATCGCCAAAGTGATCCAGAACCTCGCCAACTTCAGCAAGTACGCCAGGCCCCCCACTGTGAGGGGGCGGAGCCTGTTACAGCCCGAATGTTTCTGTTTCCTTCATGAAGGGGCGGAGCCTGTTACAGCCCGAATGTTTCTGTCTCCTTCATGAGGGGGCGGAGCCTGTTACAGCCTGAATGTTTCTGTCTCCTTCATGAAGGGGCGGAGCCTGTTACAGCCCGAATGTTTCTGTCTCCTTCATGAGGGGGCGGAGCCTGTTACAGCCTGCATGTTTCTGTCTCCTTCATGAAGGGGCGGAGCCTGTTACAGCCCGAATGTTTCTGTCTCCTTCATGAGGGGGCGGAGCCTGTTACAGCCTGCATGTTTCTGTTTCCTTCATGAGGGGGCGTAGCCTGTTACAGCCCGAATGTTTCTGTTTCCTTCATGAGGGGGCGGAGCCTGTTACATTCTGAATGTTTCTGTCTCCTTCATGAAGGGGCGGAGCCTGTTACAGCCCGAATGTTTCTGTCTCCTTCATGAAGGGGTGGAGCCTGTTACAGCCTGCATGTTTCTCTCCTTCATGAAGGGGCGGAGCCTGTTACAGCCCGAATGTTTCTCTCCTTCATGAAGGGGCGGAGCCTGTTACAGCCCGAATGTTTCTCTCCTTCATGAAGGGGCGGAGCCTGTTACAGCCTGCATGTTTCTTTCTCCTTCATGAGGGGGCGGAACCTGTTACATTCCGAATGTTTCTGTCTCCTTCATGAGGGGGCGGAACCTGTTACATTCCGAATGTTTCTGTCTCCTTCATGAGGGGGCGGAGCCTGTTACAGCCCGAATGTTTGTCTCCTTCATGAAGGGGCGGAGCCTGTTACAGCCCGAATGTTTCTGTCTCCTTCATGAAGGGGCGGAGCCTGTTACAGCCCGAATGTTACTGTCTCCTTCATGAAGGGGCGGAGCCTTTTACAGCCCGAATGTTTCTGTTTCCTTCATGAGGGGGCGGAGCCTGTTACAGCCTGCATGTTTCTGTCTCCTTCATGAAGGGGCGGAGCCTGTTACAGCCTGCATGTTTCTGTTTCCTTCATGAAGGGGCGGAGCCTGTTACAGCCTGCATATTTCTGTCTCCTTCATGAGGGGGCGGAGCCTGTTACAGCCTGCATGTTTCTGTTTCCTTCATGAGGGGGCGGAGCCTGTTACAGCCCGCATGTTTCTGTCTCCTTCATGAAGGGGCGGAGCCTGTTACAGCCTGCATGTTTCTGTTTCCTTCATGAAGGGGCGGAGCCTGTTACAGCCTGCATGTTTCTGTCTCCTTCATGAAGGGGCGGAGCCTGTTACAGCCCGCATGTTTCTGTCTCCTTCATGAGGGGGCGGAGCCTGTTACAGCCCGAATGTTTCTGTGTCCTTCATGAAGGGGCGGAGCCTGTTACAGCCCGAATGTTTCTGTGTCCTTCATGAAGGGGCGGAGCCTGTTACAGCCCGCATGTTTCTGTCTCCTTCATGAGGGGGCGGAGCCTGTTACAGCCCGAATGTTTCTGTCTCCTTCATGAAGGGGCGGAGCCTGTTACAGCCCGAATGTTTCTGTGTCCTTCATGAAGGGGCGGAGCCTGTTACAGCCTGCATGTTTCTGTCTCCTTCATGAAGGGGCGGAGCCTGTTACAGCCTGCATGTTTCTGTTTCCTTCATGAAGGGGCGGAGCCTGTTACAGCCTGCATATTTCTGTCTCCTTCATGAGGGGGCGGAGCCTGTTACAGCCTGCATGTTTCTGTTTCCTTCATGAGGGGGCAGAGCCTGTTACAGCCTGCATGTTTCTGTCTCCTTCATGAAGGGGCGGAGCCTGTTACAGCCTGCATGTTTCTGTTTCCTTCATGAAGGGGCGGAGCCTGTTACAGCCTGCATGTTTCTGTCTCCTTCATGAAGGGGCGGAGCCTGTTACAGCCTGCATGTTTCTGTCTCCTTCATGAAGGGGCGGAGCCTGTTACAGCCCGCATGTTTCTGTCTCCTTCATGAGGGGGCGGAGCCTGTTACAGCCCGAATGTTTCTGTGTCCTTCATGAAGGGGCGGAGCCTGTTACAGCCCGAATGTTTCTGTGTCCTTCATGAAGGGGCGGAGCCTGTTACAGCCCGCATGTTTCTGTCTCCTTCATGAGGGGGCGGAGCCTGTTACAGCCCGAATGTTTCTGTCTCCTTCATGAAGGGGCGGAGCCTGTTACAGCCCGACTGTTTCTGTTTCCTTCATGAGGGGGCGGAGCCTGTTACAGCCTGCATGTTTCTGTCTCCTTCATGAGGGGGCGGAGCCTGTTACAGCCCGAATGTTTCTGTCTCCTCGGTGTGACACGTCTCACCTGTCGCTGCAGGTTCGGCACCAAAGAGGAGTACATGCTGTTCATGAACGACTTTGTGGAGCGGCAGTGGAGCAGCATGCAGCGCTTCCTGCAGGAGATCTCAAACCCCGACGGGTTGAACCACACCGCCGGGTTCGATGGCTACATCGACCTCGGCAGGGAGCTGTCCAGCCTCCACACGCTGCTGACTGAGCTGGACCAGGTGATACGCCTGAGCAACCGACCAACCAACCATCCATTCATTCATTCATTCATTCATTCATTCATTCATTCATTCATCCAGTCATTCATTTATTCATTTATTCATTTATTCATTCATTCATTTATTTATTCATTCATTCATTTATTCATTCATTCATTCATTCATTCATTTATTCATTCATTTATTCATCCATTCATTCATTCATTCATTCATTCATTCATTTATTCATTCATTTATTCATCCATTCATCCATTCATTCATTCATTCATTTATTCATTCATTCATTCATTTATTCATTCATTCATTTATTCATTTATTTATTCATTCATTTATTCATCCATTCACCCATTCATTTATTTATTCATTCATTTATTCATCCATTCATTCATTCATTTATTCATTCATTCATTCATTCATTCATTCATTCATTCATTTATTTATTCATTCATTTATTCATCCATTCATTCATTTATTCATTCATTTATTCATCCATTCATTCATTCATTTCATTCATTTATTTATTCATTCATTCATTCATCCAGTCATTCATTTATTCATTCATTCATTCATTCATTCATCCAGTCATTCATTTATTCATTCATTCATTCATTCATTCATCCAGTCATTCATTTATTCATTTATTCATTCATTCATTCATCCTGTCATTCATTTATTCATTTATTCATTCATTCATTCATTTATTCATTCATTCATTCATTTATTTATTCATTCATTTATTCATCCATTCATTCATTCATTCATTCATTCATTCATTCATTTATTCATTTATTCATTCATTCATTTATTTATTCATTTATTCATTCATTCATTTATTTATTCATTCATTTATTCATTCATTCATCCATTCATTTATTCATTCATTTATTTATTTATTCATTCATCCATTCATCTGACTCCACCTATCTGTCTCCACCTTTCTGCAGGTGTGCCTCTCAAAGCTCGGTCCTCTTCCTCGGATCCTCAGAGACGTGTCGGCGGCTCTCTCAAACCCAGGGGGCGTGGCTTCAGTTTCCTCCCCGGAGCCTCAGCGGGTGGTGTCTCCGCCCCCCATGTCACCGCCCCCCCTGTCCCCGCCCCTGTCGCCTCCTCTGACAGCCTGCAATCCTTCTGTTGGCCTGCAGGGCAGCGCGGGACTGGATGGAGGGTTAGTGTCCGCTCGTTGGGAATCGGCTCGTTGGGAATCGGCTCGTTGTGAATCGGCTCGTTATGACCTGCCGCTGTGCTTCAAACACGTTTTATTCATGACTTTCTGTGAAGTATTTACTGACATTTATTATTGAGGCTATATGTGTGTGTGTGTGTGTGTGTGTGCACTTTTGCAGTTTGGTGGACTTCACCAGACTTCCGTCTCCGACGCCAGAGAACAAGGATCTGTTCTTCGTCACCAAAGGATCCAGCCTGCAGCCGGCATCAGGTGACCACCTCTAACCGCTCAGCTGACCTCTGCCCACTGACCTCTAACTGACCTCTGACCTCACTTCCTACAGGTATGCGGGGTTCTCCGGCGCCCAGCTCGTCCTACTCGGAGCCCAACGAAAGCGAAGCGCCGTTTGAGATGACCAACGGGGGCCGGAAGGAGGGGCCTGAGCTGACCAATGAGAGTCGCAGCCTCTCTCTGGTGGATCTGCAGGACTCCTCCCCCGGAGACGGCTTCGACGACAGCCAATGGCAGCGCAGGACGGGCCTCCTGCCGCTCTCCTTCCAGAACCCGGTGTACCACATGACCGCCACCTCGCCGCGCCAGCCGCAGCAGCAGACGGAGGCCACGCCCTCGGACGGTTCGGTCGGGTCGCAGGGGAACCCCGAGGACAGGAGCGCCATGGCGACCAAACCGGCGTTCCTCACGCAGATGTCCGTGGGGCTGGGGGGGGCCGAGAGGGGCGAGAGGATGTCGGCCATGTCGAGCAGCAGCAGCGGCGAGGAGTACTCCCGGCGAGCTCTGTCCCTCACCGACACGCTCACAGGTAACTGGACCCAGGTCTGAACCCGGGTCTGAACCCGGGTCTGGTTTCAGGTCTGAGTCTGAACCAACCCGGGTCTGAACCCAGGTCTGATCATGTGACTCCTCCCGGCAGGTAGCTCCGCCCCCCCGCGGCAGAACTCCTCGGGGCCTCAGCGACGCATCGATCAGCCTCCTCCGCCCTCCTCGGCTCCACCCGGACCTCCCCGAGGCCGCACACCACCCAGCATGCTCAGCAGCGGCGGTGGCTCTGCCTACCCTCAACGTCCCGCCTCCGGAAGCATGATGTCATCGAGCCCGGATTGGCCGAGCGCCGGCCAGTCACGACTCAGACAGATGTCGTCGTCATCTAAAGGCGACAGCCCCGAGAAGCAGCGAGCCACTGCCAAGGTAACCGGGTTGTTTCCATGGTAACCGGGCTGTTTCCATGGTAACATTTAACCCGCTACAGGCAGAGTGTCCCAAACACAGTCTGTGGAGTCTCACCTGTTTAATAAAACTAATAAATGTGTATAAAAGTGTAACATTATGCAAACAGTGGAACCTTTCAATTAATCTGTTCGAAAAAGTCACTGACATGTACGCTCACTATGGCTTCTTAAAATTGCACTATAATTTTGACTGCACTCGACTGTCTCGAACAAACGGTCGCTGTTCGAAAAGTAAAAGTCGTATCCGAATAATTCTTGAACCGTCAGCGCCCCAAGAGACGGCAGAAGCCAGCGGTGTAATTTTCATTCGGCTACTATGTGTGGCTCGTTTTTTATGGCAGTTTTAAAATCATATTTTACATTAACTTTATGATTTTAGGCGTTTATAATGGGCGGAATGTCAGCTGAGGGCCGAATCTCTGCACTCAGAGGCAATTTGTGAGAAATATGTGTGGCAGAGCTCAATGAGTGTGACTTTGTGTGAAAGAGGACAAAAATGCCTACGTTTTGAAGTAAAATTTGTACAGATCGGGCAGATATTTTGGACATGAGAGACATTTGTTCGAGGAATTGGTGCAGTATCAAATTTAGAGTGAGAAACAGAGTGGGAGAAACACCTCGGCCAAGATGTAGTCTTCCTAAAACGTAAACTGCCGTTGAGTCAAAGCTATATAACGTACCAACAAACCCTTTGGTTCAGTTAAAGCTGAGAGTCTCCTGTCACATATAAACTTTGAATGAGGTCTGTGCGATGCTTTATGGCTGAGTTATAAGGCCTCTAAAATAGGTCGTTAGTTGCTGTTCAATGCATTTTCCCATCCACAATTTTCCCACTTTTTCCCATTTTGCCCGAATTCCTTTCGACTAATGAGAGTCGCTATGACACCAGTCTTTGGTTTCAGGTTTCTGGTTGGAACCCACTCTGGGTTCTGGTCTAACTGTTCAGGTGTGTTTGTGTGCTCAGGCTCCGTCTCCCTGCGCGCTGGATCGAACCGCCGCCTGGCTGCTCAACATGAACTCTGCCTCGTCCTATGGCGAGACAGAGGATGATCGTCATGACGACGCCCTGGTGGAGAAGGTGAGAGAGTCCTAGGCTGTGTGCGAAACCGCCTACTACATACTGCATACTTCCATACTGCATACTGCATACTACATACTGCATACTTCCATACTGCATCAAACAGTATGCAGAGCGTTTACCCACAATGCATTTCGCTCCTGCCCGAGCCGAAATCAGCCGGCCTGAAGCTGATTTCTCTTAAGCTCTAAACTCTGTAAACTTTAGCAACATTTGAAACATTTTCAGGAGAGAAAGTAGTCGTTTAGATCCCCAACGTGTTGAAAACCTGACAAAATACCGGCTGTTTACAATTTTGTTCCCACGAATTCGGCGCTACTAAAGCTAGCCGCAGTGAGCAACGCACTTCCGGTTATTTTCACACAATAAAATACCCGTTGCCTTTTATCATAGGGAAAGCCATTACCATACAATTGGTGCTTTTGTTTTGAAAACAGGAAGTGAACCTATCCTCGTTGTAGCTAGCTTGAAACTGCCGTTTTGACAGGAAATGACGATCGGCGACGTCACGTTACGTTGCATCTTGGGTAGTTTGAGTATGAGTAGTAACCTCATGATGCATACCCAACATTTCGGTAAATCTAGTATGCATCCGGGAACTTAAAAAAAGTTAGTAGGAGTAGTGGGAGTAGTATTGGAACACAGCCCTAGTTGTGGGTTGGTGCCGGTTCTGCAGGTTCTGACCCGTGTGTTTCTGCTCAGTATCAGCAGGAGATCGTGCTGCTGCAGGAGAAGCTGCGAGTCGCTGCCATGCGACAGGAGGAGTGTGAGGCCCGACTGATGGTCCAGGACCAGCAGAACCAGCGCATGCTGCAGGAGTACCAGGTGGGTGCAACACCTGGCTTACCTGCAGGCGTGGTCACATGACATGGCCGAACCAACCGGAGAGTCTGTGTGTGTTTCAGGCTCGGCTGGAAGACACAGAAAGCAGACTGAGGAGGCTGCAGGACGACAAGGACCTGCAGATGAACAGCATCATCAGCAGGTGGGAACGCCGTCTGAACGCCCTGTTTCCCCTCTAACTCGCGCCCTGTTTCCCCTCTAACTCGCGCCCTGTTTCCCCTCTAACTCGCGCCCTGTTTCCCCTCTAACTCACGCACTGTTACCCGTTTCCCCTCTAACTCGCGCCCTGTTTCCCCTCTAACTCGCGCTGTTTCCCCTCTAACTTGCGCCCTGTTTCCCCTCTAACTTGCGCCCTGTTTCCCCTCTAACTCGCGCCCTGCTTCCACTGTTTTCCCTCTAACTCGCGCCCTGTTTCCCCTCTAACTCGCGCCCTGTTTCCCCTGTTTCCCCTCTAACTTACCTGTGCAGGTTGATGGCCGTAGAGGAGGAGCTGAAGAAGGATCACTCTGACATGCAGGCGGTCGTCGACTCCAAGCAGAAGATCATTGAGGCCCAGGTACCTTTCTCTGTCTCACCTGTCTGTGTCTCACCTGTCTGTGTCTCACCTCTCTGTGTCTCACCTCTCTGTGTCTCACCTCTCTGTATCTCACCTGTCTGTGTCTCACCTGTCTCAGGAGAAGAGGATTTCCAGCCTGGACGCGGCGAACACCCGTCTGATGGCGGCTCTGACGCAGCTGAAGGAGCGCTACAGTGTGACATCACAGAGGAACGGCCTGTCTCCTAGCAACACGTCATCTCTACAGATCACAGAGAACGGAGAGTTCCGTAACTCTGGAAACTGCTAAGCAACCGCTGTCTGAGCTGTGATTGGCTGCGACCACATGGATGATGCTGGGGGGCGGGGCTAACTGACTGAATGAGTGCGGACATTATTCCACAGGCCGACCAGATTGACCTCTGACCCCAATCCCGTTGCTAGGTTACCCTCCACTTCCTGTTTTTGTTTGTTTAGCATGTTCCCGAAGTCTGACTTTGTTTCCTGTTTACATTTGTTACTTCCTGTATAGAACCAGATTTAAGGCTGTTCACAGGTGTCTGTTACCATAGCAACACACGCATCGATCCCTCCTGAAGTCTTTCTCCTCGGATCATGTTTTAGAGAAGCAGTGCAACGTTTTTCATCCGGGTTAGCCTAGCTTAGCACAAAGAATGGAAACAGGTGGAAAGTGTTAGCCTAGCTCCGAACCTTTCAGTGATTACTTTGGCCTCTCCGGGCTTCCGTAGTTTTCAGTATTTAGTTCATGTGGATCGGCTGAGGTCCTCCAGAGTTAGACACTAGTTTGTGTTGTTTCAGAGAATTTTAATGTAAACAGCAGATTTTATTGTAAAACTTTAAATTGTGATGAATAGTTTGTGAACACACACACACTCCGGTCTCACTGTAGCTTCTGTCTGTTCCGTATTTATGTTCCAGATCCTCTTATTGTTATTTATCTACGGCTGTAATTTATAAGGAGACAATAAATCATACACCATCAAGCCGTTGCCGTGGTGATGAGGGACACAAACACACAGGTGTGACTGTAACCGTGGAGACGGATTTTATTTATTTATTCAGGAAGTGATGTCACAGGCCGAGGCGCTCCAGCGGGTTGGCGCTCCAGTATTCAGGGTTCCAGCCCAGGAACCAGCCGGTGAAGGTTGGCAGTTCGAATCCCTGTTTCACCGTCACGATGGGGGTCCGGGGGTCCCGGGCGACCGGGTCCCTTTCAATGTAGCGCTTAGCTAAACAGAAGACACAGTTACCCGTCACCTCATTGGGTACTAAAGAGGGAAGGCCATTAGCTTCAGAGCTAAGCTAAGCTAAGCTAACACGTACATGAACAGCAAAATAAGTGTTTGGGACGCAATGGAGACAAACGTCTCATTTCAGGCAGTTTCACATCAGCAAAACCATCAATACAACAAGATGAATATTTCTGTAAAACGTCTGAATGAATGAATGAACGTCTCATTGCTGCCTTAAAGATGTTAAAACGGGAACTTGATCAATACTTCCGATTTACTTTTACAGATCAGAAAGTTCTTCTCTTGTTTGTCACTTTGGGATTTCAGGTGTTCAACACGTGTGACGTACAAGCATGTGCACCAAGTAACCATTTAACCATTAAACCAAGTAACCATTAAACTGGGTAACCATTAAACCAAGCTGCCGTCTCTTTAAGCATCTTTTCAACATAACAGAACTCTTTCTTATCGATGATATCACGGGATGTAACGTATCAGTTTCTAACAAGCTAAACATTTAAAAACATAAATAATATTGAAACTGAATATAATTCCGCATCTGTCAGACTCTCAGAAACAGTAAGTGTGGAGTTACTTTTCTACTCCTCAACCTCAGGAGGACTGAGCACCTTCTTCCCTTCTCTTTCCAAACCTTCTTCCTGTCTTTCTCACCTGATGCTGCAGCGTCGGTCTTCTCTTCCTCACACGCCTCCTTTCCGATCCAAACAAACAGCTGCAGGAGGAAACAGGAAGTCAAGTCACAAGAAGCAGGAGGAAACAGGAAGTCAAGTCACAAAGAAGCAGGAGGTAACAGGAAGTGAAGTCACAAGAAGCAGGAGGAAACAGGAAGTGAAGTCACAAAGAAGCAGGAGGAAACAGGAAGTGAAGTCACAAAGAAGCAGGAGGAAACAGGAAGTGAAGTCACAAGAAGCAGGAGGAAACAGGAAGTGAAGTCACAAAGAAGCAGGAGGAAACAGGAAGTGAAGTCACAAAGAAGCAGGAGGAAACAGGAAGTGAAGTCACAAAGAAGCAGGAGGAAACAGGAAGTGAAGTCACAAAGAAGCAGGAGGAAACAGGAAGTGAAGTCACAAAGAAGCAGGAGGAAACAGGAAGTGAAGTCACAAAGAAGCAGGAGTCTGATAACACAGCGATGACAGAAGAGACTTACCTGGTCCCATGTATCCAAGATCATGACATCATCAGGAGCGAGGTCATCCTGCGTCAGTTCACCTGGAACCTCCTCCATCTTAAAAAAAAAACAGAGTTTTTCAGATAAGTTCAAAGATAGCGTGCAGATTTCATGCATAGACACATGAGAACAGAAATGTCTTTAACCTGGATTTAAAAATGTCTCCATTTGGTGAAAGTTTAATCTCCACTGGCAGTTTGTTCCACTTGTTTGCAGCATAACAGCTAAATGCTGCTTCTCCATGTTTAGTCTGGACTCTGGACTGGACCAGCTGACCTGAGTCCTTGGATCTCAGAGCTCTGCTGGCTTTATATTCTCTGAACATATCACAGATGTAAACCATCAGCAGGCTTTTAAAATCTATTCTGTGACTGACTGGAAGCCAGAGTAAAGATTTTAAAGCTGCTGTGATGTGTTCAGATCTCTTAGCCCGGGTTAAAACTCCAGCAGCAGCGTTCTGGATGAGCTGCAGATGTTTAATGCTCTTTGTGGGAAGTCCAGTTAAAAGTTACAGTGATGGAGTCTGCTGGAGATGAATGCATGGATGAGTTTCTCCTGGAAACCTTTAATTCTGTTGATGTTTCTGAGGTGGTAAAAAGCTGCCTTGGTGACAGCTTTGATGTGGCTGCTGAAAGTCAGATCTGAGGCTATCAACACTCCGAGGTTACCGACTCGCTCAGTGATTGTAAGGTCCCGAGTCTCAAGATATTTACCAACGCTGACCCTCTTCTCTTTGCTCCCAAACAGAATGATCTCAGTTTTAACCACCTTTAACCACAAAGTAAAACGGGGGCTGCCGCCTCACCCAGAGTGGCAGCAGCCTGAACCACCACCTTTAACCACCAGTCATGTGACCACTGACCCACCTGGAAGTTTCCAGTTTTGTTGGAGCAGGCGAAGAGACGAGGAGGGTGCACATCCATCTGGTTGTTCAGTCTGGGTGAGTGGCAGTAGTCCTCCTTACCCCCGAGGGCCTCCCAGAATGCATCTGAGTAGAAAGAGGCAGGTTCCATAATTCGGTTCGCTTTATTTCCTCCAGTCAACAACCATCAAACATCTGCCCCACCTTCTTCCTGCCCCTCCTCCAGCTGGGTGGGGGTCACCTGGAGGATCCCGGCCAGGTGTTCGGCCCCCTTGAGTTCGGCCGAGCTGCTGCTCTTCCCTTTCCACATCCAGGATCCAGAGGAGGACACCAGGAGAAAGACGTCGCTGGAGTTCAGACCGGAGGAGGACGGATCCACCTGGAGAGGGCAGAGGGGTTAATCTGTTTGCTGATGGAGTCAGATCGGTCTCCATCAGCCCCAGAAAAGATGCTAAGGACAGACGCATCACTATCAAAACTATCTCTGTTTTGAGTTCTAACATTCTGGACTAAGATTATCCAGATTGGGAAGTTCTAGATGTGACTGTTCTGCACTGAGACCATCTGGATGAGGACATTCTGCAGTAAGACCAGCAGGACTGAACCATTCCAGGTTGTTCTGGACTGCGTTGCTTTGGAATATAAGTTCCTACACAGATTGGTCCTGGAGAGAAACTCTGGAGGAAGACTTTATAGACCATGGCTGTGTTAGAAACTGCCAACTTCTCTTACTAACTTCATCTTTTTTTAAGTTCCCGGATGCATACTAGATTCTCCTAAATGTTGGGTATGCATCATGAGGTTACTACTCACTCAAACTACCCAAGATGCAACGTAACGTCGCCGATCGTCATTTCCTGTCAAAACGGCAGTTTCAAGCTAGCTACAACGAGGGTAGGTTCACTTCCTGTTTTCAAAACAAAAGCACCAATTGTATGGTAATGGCTTTCCCTATGATAAAAGGCAACGGGTATTTTATTTTGTGAAAATAACCGGAAGTGCGTTAGCTCACTGCGGCTAGCTTTAGTAGCGCCGAATTCGTGGGAACAAAATTGTAAACAGCCGGTATTTTGTCAGGTTTTCAACACGTTGGGGATCTAAACGACTACTTTCTCGCCTGAAAATGTTTCAAATGTTGCTAAAGTTTACAGAGTTTAGAGCTTAAGAGAAATCAGCTTCAGGCCGGCTGATTTCGGCTCGGGCAGGAGCGAAATGCATTGTGGGTAAACGCTCTGCATACTGTCTGATTGATGAGTATGTAGTATGGAAGTATGTAGTATGTAGTTGGCGGTTTCGAACACAGCCACTGTGTTGCCTGAGAGAGACCAACAACGGGAACCAAATTCCTTTAGTGTGTTACTGACTCTGGAGGATAAAGAGAAGGTCTGAATGTTCTGGCCTGAAACAGTGGACCAAACAAGTTGTGGATAAAACACATTCTGGACCAGAGATGCTCCTGTTCTCCCCATTCTGAATCAGGCCCTGCTGATGGCCTTACCTCCACAGCTCTGGTGTCTCCTGCCGGGTTGGATCGGACCTGGAACAGACGGGGGTCTGCAGCCTCCGACTGGCCGCCCTCTCTGGAAGTCCCGCCCTTATACACCACCATCGGTTGTTCCCCAAACAGGCTCATGAGGTGGGCGGGCTCTTTTCCCTGAACCACCCGCACCTGAACACAGACGAGTAACCATCAGCATCCTTCCCCAGGTTAAAGGGTCCGGTCTATCACAGAGGTAGAGATCTACCTGAACAGCAGCGCCTCCCAGTTCGTCATCCAACTGAACAGCCAAGAGGGCCGACGTCCCAGCCTCGTCCGTACTCGTCTCTGCTCCCTGCCTGAGAGGAAAACGATTATCCATTTTAAATATTCCATCCTGCCTGCTGTAAAGGGTTACCCATAGGGTTACCCTAACCCTACCCCTAACCATAGGGTTACCCTAACCCTAAGGTTACCCTAACCCTTGCCCTAACCCTACCCCTAACCATAGGGCTACCCTACCCCTACGGTTACCCTAACCCTACCCCTACGGTTACCCTAACCCTACCCCTAACCATAGGGTTACCCTAACCCTACCCCATATCCAGAGGGTAATCCTGAGACCTGTTGTGACATCCGTAAAGCTGATTTTTAAGTACGAGACCTCTCACCATATGTAGATGATGTGACCCTGTCTGCCACTGTGCTGGTACTGATACTGGATCAGGTAACTGTCCCCTCCGTAGAACTGGCCGAAGGATGCTGGATCCACCGGAACCTTGTCGGACCCTTCGATTCTCCAGATCTGCAGATAGAAAACAGTTATTTTACATCTCGACCACATCGGGCCCAAAGGAAAGGCTGCTATCGAAGGGTGATGCCCCCCCTCACCTGTTTCTCCCCGTTTCCTCGGTCCACCATCCCGTACTGTGCTGCCATGGAATCCGATTTGTGGAGTTTGGACACGTCGAACGGGACCTGTTGGACCACAGGAGTTATGTTCTGTCTGGTTTCAGGACGGTTTGGATCTGAACGGCTTACCTTCTCGATTTTTGCAATCTTATTGGACACATAAGCCTTTCCCATGCCGACGGTGTCCTCGGGATCCTTCCAGTCCTTAAAGAACTGTTTGAAGAGGGGAGTCTCCCCGTGCTCAGGTAGGACCTGCACCTGAGGGGGGGGCACAGGTAGGACCATTACAGCAGGTGCTGGTCTGAGCTGAGACCAGTTTCAGGTGGGACTTTAACTCTACAAGCTCCGCCTCTTTCCTGTTTACCTGTGTGTGCGGCGGGTAGTTCATCTGCTGAATGAACTTCTCTGCGCTGCTCAGGACGGCGTGGCGCTCCACGCTGTTAGCGTCCTTACCTGCACACACAGACAGGAAGTGAGCACATACAGTCACAACAAAGCTCCTCTGTTAGCTCCTCTAATTCAGTCTGGCATCTTAGAACCATAACAAAGTTCTGACCTTTCCAGACGAAGATTTGTGCGTTGGATCCGTTGTCCAGGATGAAACACTCGGTGGACACCATGGCATCCTGGGAGAACGGGTTCTGCTCTGCCACCAGGGAAATCTCCATCTCCCCGCCTGCGTTGGACACCTGAAAGACAAACGCTGTGAGGGGGGAAGCGCCACAGAGCTCACCAGGTGCTGGTGCACCGAGGGAACAGCTTGGTTTACCTGGTAGAGACGAGCCGCTTTCCTGTTGGAGACGTCGGTCACGGTGTCGTCTCTGTGGGACTCAGGAAGGTCCGGTTTTTCCCCCAGGACCTGAAAACAACACGGACAGATGATAGCGGACTTGTGTCTGTGCTTGTCCTGTTGGATCTCAGTGCTGCATTTGATACGGTCGATCACAGTATCTTATTACACAGACTTGAACATGTTATTGGGATTAAAGGAACTGCATTAGGCTGGTTTAAGTCATATTTATCTGATAGATTTCAGTTTGTTCTTGTAAATGAAGAATCTTCCTCACACACCAGAGTAAGTCATGGAGTTCCCCAGGGTTCTGTGCTTGGACCGATTCTTTTCACTTTATACACGCTTCCATTAGGTAACATTATTAGACAGCATGGCATAAATTTCCATTGCTATGCTGATGATACTCAGCTGTACTTATCTATAAAACCAGATGAACCCAATAGGTTGGTCAGACTACAAGCATGTCTCAAAGACATAAAGACCTGGATGACTCAGAACTGTCTGCTTCTAAACTCAAACTGAAGTCGTTATCTTTGGACCTGAGTTCTACAGTTACTCTGGATGGTGTTTCCTCGGCTTCTGGTCCTACAGGGAGGAACCTCGGAGTTATTTCTGAGTTTAACAGGAAGCAGTCTGATGCATGGCGGCCCACTTTGCTCTGCTCGTGTCATCACCTGTAACATCCTTTCTGGCTCCTCCCCCTCGTCACAGATCGAGATATTGCCCCGCCCACACCTCTCGTTGTCACGGATACCCTTGGACACCTGTCAATCAGTCAGTCAGTCAGCCCACACGCCATCAAATCCTGTAATAATGATGATGTCATGAGGTGATGTCCCCACTTACCAAAGTGGCCTTGAGTTTTTCAAACCTGTTGCTATGGGAACCAGACCACTGGATGATTTCCTGTTGGGAGAAAAGAAGAGATCAGCCCCACCAGTTCCCCCCACGACCCCCAGAAACCCCGCCGCCACCTCCTCACCTCTCCCAGATCCAGGATGAAACTGTCTCCCTGGTTGAAACTCTCCCAGCTGACAGGAACCTCCGTTGCCCTGACGACCCTACGACCTTTGACCTGAAGCAGCCTTTGGACTTCCACGTCGTTGGTCACCACGTGTTTGAACCCAGAGGCCACGCCCCCTTTCTGTGCAGGGACAGAACAGGAAGTGATCCAGAGAATCATGGGACGTTAAAGGTGTGGTGACCACGGTTACCATGTATGTGAGGCCCGCTTTGAAGTACCCGCTGAAGGTACCGGACTCGTGGCCCTGGACTTCACGGTACTGGATCGGCGCCCCCTCCAGGAAGTCGTCCATCTGGACGGCAAGAATGGCCGCCGCTCCAGTTTCATCCTGAGAGCACTCAGAACCTGCAGGAGAACCGGACTGTTAAAGAACCGAACCAGAACCAGACAGAAGAGAACCTGCAGGGGAATATTTATGTACAATATATCTGATATTTATATATATAATACATAATATATCTGATATTTACATATAATATCTCTGATATATATATATATATATATATATATATATATATATATATAATACATAATATATCTGATATTTATAAATAATATATCTGATATTTATATATAATATATCTAATATATAATACGTCTGATATTTATATATAATACATAATATATCTGATATTTATATATAATATATCTGATATTTATATATAATATCTCTGATATATATATATATTTATATATAATACATAATATATCTGATATTTACATATAATATATATATATATAATACATCTGATATAATATATCTGATATATCTGATATAATTATATATAATATATCTGATATTTAATATATAATATGTCTGATATTTATATATAATATATCTGATATTTACGGCTTCGGTTGCCGCTCACCTTGCCAGTAGTGCAGGTCGTGCTGCATGTGTCCTCCGCGGTTGCTGGTGGTGTTCAGCACCAGGTAGGCGTCTCCGGTGTAGAACCGCCCGTACAGAGTCCCAGGAACCGGAGCCAGCTCCATGTTCTCCACCCGCCACACCTGAAGCCCCGCCTTCTTCCCCGCACCCTCGAACTCCGGATGGAACACCATGATGCCGACTGCGGTGGGCGGGGCCAGAGAAACAAACACAATCACAGTCATGTGACCATAACACCGCGGTCACCATGGTAACGGATTCTGATGTTAAAGATCCAAACCCGCTAAATGTTCTGTAGGTACCGAAGATAAAGTAAAGATAAAGTAAATAAAGATAAAGTAAAGATAAAGTAAAGATAAACAAAGTAAAGATAAACAAAGGAAAGATAAAGCAAAGATAAAGGAAGTAAAGATAAAGGAAGTAAAGATAAAGTAAAGATAAAGGAAGTAAAGATAAACAAAGAAAAGATAAACAAAGGAAAGATAAAGCAAAGATAAAGGAAGTAAAGATAAAGGAAGTAAAGATAAAGTAAAGATAAACAAAGTAAAGATAAACAAAGGAAAGATAAAGCAAAGATAAAGGAAGTAAAGATAAAGGAAGTAAAGATAAAGTAAAGATAAAGGAAGTAAAGATAAACAAAGAAAAGATAAACAAAGTAAAGATAAACAAAGAAAAGATAAAGTAAAGATAAAGTAAATAAAGATAAACAAAGAAAAGATAAACAAAGTAAAGATAAAGTAAAGATAAAGTAAATAAAGATAAACAAAGAAAAGATAAAGTAAAGACAAAGGAAGTAAAGATAAAGTAAAGATAAAGGAAGTAAAGATAAAGTAAAGATAAAGGAAGTAAAGATAAACAAAGAAAAGATAAAGTAAAGACAAAGGAAGTAAAGATAAAGTAAAGACAAAGGAAGTAAAGATAAAGTAAAGATAAAGGAAGTAAAGATAAACAAAGAAAAGATAAACAAAGTAAAGATAAACAAAGAAAAGATAAAGTAAAGATAAAGGAAGTAAAGATAAAGTAAATAAAGATAAACAAAGAAAAGATAAACAAAGTAAAGATAAAGTAAAGATAAAGTAAATAAAGATAAACAAAGTAAAGATAAAGGAAGTAAAGATAAAGTAAAGATAATCAAAATAAAGATAAAGTAAAGATAAAGATAAACAAGATAAAGATAAATAAAGTAAAGATAAACAAAGGAAAGATAAAGTAAAGATAAAGTAAAGATAGATAAAGTAAAGATAAAGTAAAGATAAACAAAATAAAGATAAACAAAGGAAAGATAAAGTAAAGATAAAGTAAAGATAAAGTAAAGATAAAGGAAGTAAAGATAAAGTAAAGATAAAGTAAAGATAAACAAAATAAAGATAAAGATAAATAAAGTAAAGATAAAGATAAAGTAAAGATAAAGATAAAGTAAAGATAAACAAAGTAAAGATAAAGGAAGTAAAGATAAAGTAAAGATAAACAAAGTAAAGACAAAGTAAAGATAAACAAAATAAAGATAAAGTAAAGATAAACAAAGTAAAGACAAAGTAAAGATAAAGTAAAGATAAACAAAGTAAAGATAAAGTAAAGATAAACAAAGTAAAGATAAAGTAAAGATAAACAAAGTAAAGATAAAGTAAAGATAAACAAAGTAAAGACAAAGTAAAGATAAACAAAGTAAAGACAAAGTAAAGATAAAGTAAAGATAAACAAAGTAAAGACAAAGTAAAGATAAAGTAAAGATAAACAAAGTAAAGATAAACAAAGTAAAAATAAACAAAGTAAATCAGCTGTGATCAGCTGCAGCACTAACAGGTAAACTGCCTCCATCATTCCTACCCTCCCCAGAGGTGATGCGGCCCGGCCTCCCATCATTCCTACCCTCCCCAGAGGTGGTGCGGCCCGGCCTCCCATCATTCCTACCCTCCCCAGAGGTGGTGCGGCCCGGCCTCCCATCATTCCTACCCTCCCCAGAGGTGATGCGGCCCGGCCTCCATCATTCCTACCCTCCCCAGAGGTGGTTCGGCCCGGCCTCCATCATTCCTACCCTCCCCAGAGGTGGTGCGGCCCGGCCTCCCATCATTCCTACCCTCCCCAGAGGTGGTGCGGCCCGGCCTCCCATCATTTCTACCCTCCCCAGAGGTGGTTCGGCCCGGCCTCCCATCATTCCTACCCTCCCCAGAGGTGGTGCGGCCCGGCCTCCCATCATTTCTACCCTCCCCAGAGGTGGTTCGGCCCGGCCTCCCATCATTCCTACCCTCCCCAGAGGTGGTGCGGCCCGGCCTCCCATCATTCCTACCCTCCCCAGAGGTGGTGCGGCCCGGCCTCCCATCATTCCTACCCTCCCCAGAGGTGGTGCGGCCCGGCCTCCCATCATTCCTACCCTCCCCAGAGGTGGTGCGGCCCGGCCTCCCATCATTCCTACCCTCCCCAGAGGTGGTGCGGCCCGGCCTCCCATCATTCCTACCCTCCCCAGAGGTGATGCGGCCCGGCCTCCCATCATTCCTACCCTCCCCAGAGGTGGTTCGGCCCGGCCTCCATCATTCCTACCCTCCCCAGAGGTGGTGCGGCCCGGCCTCCCATCATTCCTACCCTCCCCAGAGGTGATGCGGCCCGGCCTCCCATCATTCCTACCCTCCCCAGAGGTGGTGCGGCCCGGCCTCCCATCATTCCTACCCTCCCCAGAGGTGGTTCGGCCCGGCCTCCATCATTCCTACCCTCCCCAGAGGTGGTGCTGCCCGGCCTCCCATCATTCCTACCCTCCCCAGAGGTGGTTCGGCCCGGCCTCCATCATTCCTACCCTCCCCAGAGGTGGTGCGGCCCGGCCTCCCATCATTCCTACCCTCCCCAGAGGTGATGCGGCCCGGCCTCCCATCATTCCTACCCTCCCCAGAGGTGGTGCGGCCCGGCCTCCCATCATTCCTACCCTCCCCAGAGGTGGTTCGGCCCGGCCTCCATCATTCCTACCCTCCCCAGAGGTGGTGCTGCCCGGCCTCCCATCATTCCTACCCTCCCCAGAGGTGGTGCGGCGGGGGGGGGGGGGGGGGGCACGATAATAAATAAATAAATAAAGCTATAAACTTTGCAGATATGTTTTTTTCTTTTAAATCCCCACCTGCATTTATTCTATCAATACAAGACAAACAGAGATAATAAATCGTGGCCTTTTTTCTGGCCGGTTTTCTTTGGATGGACAGGGCATTTCTCAGGGGGGCAGGACTAGTTCCTGGGGGGGCAGTGGACCTGGAGCCTGAGCAGGTGAAACAAAGGTGTTTCCCAAACCTGGACTCCTCTCCTCTGTTAGCAGGAAGCGCTCAGAGGCAGCTGCTGCTCTGATAACACATTCAGAGCCAACAGGAACCAGAACCTCAGGACTCGCACACACCTGGACACCGGAGTCCAACAGGTGAGGAAAGGAAGAAGAGTTTGTTTTAGAGTCTGAATTCAGTCCCAAACAGGTAAAAACTCACCTTCAGCTTCTGTCACACGTGTCTTCAGCTGGACTCAAACTGCAGGCTGACAGAGGAGGCAGGAAGCAGGTAACCTCACCTGTCCAGCCCCTCCCCCGCTCTGTGGCTGAGGAGCCACACCCAGCCGACACAAACCTGAACACAATCGGTTCATCAGGGAACAGCAGAGAGGACGCACCCTGCAGCACGGACCCAAGGGACTCCACCAACAACAGGTTTCAGGCCCAAACGGGCCGCAGGTGGCGCCGCTCTCACCCTGAGCCGTCACAGTTTCTACGGGAACAGCAGAGAGGACATCTCAGAGCTGAACGTTTACCTGAAATAAATAAAACTCTATTTTCAGCTGCTTTTGAATAAAGCTCCAAATCTGAAGCTCGAGTTTCAAAACGTAATCACATTTTAACCCATAAGAACCCGGACCCATTTCTACTTAAATGAACATTAAGGGGGTCATAACACAGACTAAATAGAACACATTTCGGACACATCAGTACTGTGACATCTGTGTCACATTGGGCGTTAAGAACCTGGATAATTTCTCCATCAAGGAAAATTATGGGGAAAATAAACGGACTATATAGAACACATTTCTGATATTTTTCTCAAAATAACACTCCCTAGTGTCAAAGATGTGTCAATGGGTGTTAAATGGTTTAAATGGTTTGAATCTTTCCTTTGGCAACGAAAAACAAGCCATTTAAACTTAGCTAGCTCTGCCCGTAGCGCTAACCTGTTGGAAATGTTATTGTGGGAAGACTAAATCACATGACCTGTCACATGACCCACCAGGATGTTAAGCATGGGTCACTCTGGCAGTTCAGGAGTTGAAATCAAAGATAAAGTTTTTCATGGAATTTTCCAGAACACTTAAAGGGCGTGTGACCCTGGGTTCTTATGGGTTAACTACTGATTCTATCTGATTCTATCTGTTGTTCTTCTTTCTTTCTTTTTTTTGTTTAAAATTTAAATCCTGCTTTTTATTTCTACTGTTTTAATGTCTCTGTAAAGCACTTTGAATCGCCCTGCAGTTGAATTGTGCCGTACAGATAAACTTGCCTGAAGTCAGCTTTATTCAAACATTCTGCTCTTAGATTATTTTTTAATTTCATTGTGTTGTACTCGCTGTATTTATACAAAGAATAAAGATCTGTTCTGTTCACAGGGTAAAACTAAAAACTCACGTGTGTGTGAAAGAGAAAGAAATATCCAAGATTAACAAGACTTAGTTATTCTTCAAATGGCACAAAATGACGATTTGTTCTGTTAGCTGTTCTCATGTGTCTATCTTTGAACTTATCTGGACTGTTGGTGGTTTTTAATCATTTAAATGATTTTTTTTGTTTCTCTTTATGTTCTTTTTTGTATGTTAATGCTTCTTACACTCCCTGCTGCAATGCTTTTATTTTATAAAAGCACTTTGAACTGTTTGTACATGAAATGTGCTATATGAATAAATTGGATTTGATTTGATTTGAGGAGAAGAATCTTAAATTCTATTCTGAATTTAACAGGGAGCCAATGAAGAGAAGCTAAAACTGGAGAAATATGATCTCAAATCAAATGTTGCTCCCCCATAAAGAATGTACAGAAACAGAAAAAGTAAACAAAAGTTCCACCTGAATAATCTTATAAATGTCATAAAAACAATTAAAACAATAATTTAGTGGAATTATACACAAGCCAAATGAACCCTTTTTACATGAGGTCAGAGGTCACAGCAGCTTCTGTTCAAACATGTGATCAGAACACCAGAGTTCATCTGTCATTGTATACATACACTGAGCAAAAACTCAGTGAAATAAATTAAACAAAATAAGCTGAAAACATAATAAAAATATAAACAAAAACACCAGATAACCCCATGACACACACAGTCATTATAAAAGGACCTCGGCTTGTTAATTATCCTGATTATGATCTTTCATTAACTCACTTTATTTTATCTTTCATGGTGGGTCTCTCTTCAGGGTCATAAATTATTTTTCAGAATAAAAACTGTTTGGATCATTGGAAAATAATTACTGTCTGTAACTTTATTTCTCTTGTTTCATTTTTTATTTTTTATGGTGGTCTGGCTGTATAATGTGTAATATGTTATTTATGCTGGTCTGGCTGTATAATGTGTAATATGTTTGTTCTTTGGGGATGTGAGGGGTGAATGGGGGAAGTTTTTGTTTTGCTCACTCAGTGTTATGTTTGTTTATTTGCATGTTATGTTTATCTTTATCTATGTTTATAAAAATACCTTGATCATATGACTATAGTATTTATTTGTCTACCTCTTTTTATTATTTATTTATTTATTTATATATTGTAATTATCCTTAGTGCTCTTAATTGTTGTTGTTTTTGTCTTTATTCAGCTATTTACTCATCTGTGAAATCCTACAACATGTAAAAGATCTGGGGAGGGGAGGGTGGATTGTCTTAAAAGGAAAAAAGAAAATTACTTGTATTCCTGTATACACTTCATATTTTTGTCTTGCATTTGATAAATAAAAGTTATAAACTGCTTGGATCAGAGCTCTTATTGTGAAATATTCGGACCAAAGTGAGCGCGTTTCTCGTTTTATTTTGGAAAGGTGAAACCGGAAGCTGGAATCTGGAAGTTGACAGGAGAGTCAGCTGTTTGTGTTGTTCAACATGAGTCAGTAAACCGGGCCGAACCGGGCCGAACCGGGCCAGCAGATCATGGACGCGTTCAACAAGCTCACCAGCATGCTGCTGCACGCGCTGGAGACGGTGAGTCAGCCGCGCGTGCACTTTGCTTCGGTTAGCTTCGGTTAGCTCCGGGAAAACTCGGTTAAAGTTAAAGTTGGGAGCAACAGGCGGTTTCTCTGGCCGCCTGTCTCTGTGAGTTTTAGGGTTAGGAGGCCCAGAAGGTCCGGGCGGCTCAGAGGAACCGGCAGGAAGAACTTATGTTCTGTTAATTTACCGAAAATCAGAGGAAAGGGGAGCTAACTGCTGCTAACTGCTGCTAACTGTTCATACAGGTGTGTTTACCTGGTGGGAGGAATGTCCCCGCTCACATGTACGCGCACATACGTGTCACAGTGTGTAACCTTAGTAACAGTCCCTCTGTTACCTTAGTAAAAGCCACTCTGTTACCTTAGTAAAAGCCACTTTGTTACTTTAGTAACAGCCACTCTGTTACCTTAGTAACAGCCCCTCTTTTACCTTAGTAACAGCCCCTCTTTTACCTTAGTAAAAGCCCCTATTTTACCTTAGTAACAGCCACTCTGTTACCTTAGTAACAGCCCCTCTTTTACCTTAGTAACAGCCCCTATTTTACCTTAGTAACAGCCACTCTGTTACCTTAGTAACAGCCCCTATTTTACCTTAGTAACAGCCACTCTGTTACCTTAGTAACAGCCCCTCTTTTACCTTAGTAACAGCCCCTATTTTACCTTAGTAACAGCCACTCTGTTACCTTAGTAACAGCCCCTCTTTTACCTTAGTAACAGCCCCTATTTTACCTTAGTAACAGCCACTCTGTTACCTTAGTAACAGCCCCTCTTTTACCTTAGTAACAGCCCCTATTTTACCTTAGTAACAGCCACTCTGTTACCTTAGTAACAGCCCCTATTTTACCTTAGTAACAGCCACTCTGTTACCTTAGTAACAGCCCCTCTTTTACCTTAGTAACAGCCCCTATTTTACCTTAGTAACAGCCACTCTGTTACCTTAGTAACAGCCCCTCTTTTACCTTAGTAAAAGCCCCTATTTTACCTTAGTAACAGCCACTCTGTTACCTTAGTAACAGCCCCTATTTTACCTTAGTAACAGCCCCTCTTTTACCTTAGTAACAGCCCCTATTTTACCTTAGTAACAGCCCCTCTTTTACCTTAGTAAAAGCCCCTATTTTACCTTAGTAACAGCCACTCTGTTACCTTAGTAACAGCCCCTCTTTTACCTTAGTAACAGCCCCTATTTTACCTTAGTAACAGCCACTCTGTTACCTTAGTAACAGCCCCTATTTTACCTTAGTAACAGCCACTCTGTTACCTTAGTAACAGCCCCTCTTTTACCTTAGTAACAGCCCCTATTTTACCTTAGTAACAGCCACTCTGTTACCTTAGTAACAGCCCCTCTTTTACCTTAGTAACAGCCCCTATTTTACCTTAGTAACAGCCACTCTGTTACCTTAGTAACAGCCCCTCTTTTACCTTAGTAACAGCCCCTATTTTACCTTAGTAACAGCCACTCTGTTACCTTAGTAAAAGCCACTCTGTTACCTTAGTAACAGCCCCTCTTTTACCTTAGTAACAGCCCCTATTTTACCTTAGTAACAGCCACTCTGTTACCTTAGTAACAGCCCCTATTTTACCTTAGTAACAGCCACTCTGTTACCTTAGTAACAGCCCCTCTTTTACCTTAGTAACAGCCCCTATTTTACCTTAGTAACAGCCACTCTGTTACCTTAGTAACAGCCCCTCTGTTACCTTAGTAACAGCCACTCTGTTACCTTTGTAACAGCCACTCTGTTACTTTAGTAACAGCCACTCTTTTACCTTAGTAACAGTCCCTCTGTTACCTTAGTAACAGCCCCTATTTTACCTTAGTAACAGCCACTCTGTTACCTTAGTAACAGTCCCTCTGTTACCTTAGTAAAAGCCACTCTGTTACCTTAGTAACAGCCCCTCTTTTACCTTAGTAACAGTCCCTCTGTTACCTTAGTAAAAGCCACTTTGTTACTTTAGTAACAGCCACTCTGTTACCTTAGTAACAGCCCCTCTGTTACCTTAGTAACAGCCACTCTGTTACCTTTGTAACAGCCACTCTGTTACTTTAGTAACAGCCACTCTTTTACCTTAGTAACAGTCCCTCTGTTACCTTAATAACAGCCCCTATTTTACCTTAGTAACAGCCACTCTGTTACCTTAGTAACAGTCCCTCTGTTACCTTAGTAAAAGCCACTCTGTTACCTTAGTAACAGCCCCTCTTTTACCTTAGTAACAGTCCCTCTGTTACCTTAGTAAAAGCCACTTTGTTACTTTAGTAACAGCCACTCTTTTACCTTAGTAACAGCCACTCTGTTACCTTAGTAAAAGCCACTCTGTTACCTTAGTAACAGCCCCTCTTTTACCTGAGTAACAGCCACTCTGTTACCTTAGTAACAGCCCCTCTTTTACCTTAGTAACAGTCCCTCTGTTACCTTAGTAAAAGCCACTCTGTTACCTTAGTAACAGCCCCTCTTTTACCTTAGTAACAGCCACTCTTTTACCTTAGTAAAAGCCACTTTGTTACTTTAGTAACAGCCACTCTTTTACCTTAGTAAAAGCCACTCTGTTACCTTAGTAACAGCCCCTCTTTTACCTTAGTAACAGTCCCTCTGTTACCTTAGTAAAAGCCACTATGTTACCTTAGTAACAGCCCCTCTTTTACCTTAGTAACAGCCCCTCTTTTACCTTAGTAAAAGCCACTCTGTTACCTTAGTAACAGCCCCTCTTTTACCTTAGTAACAGTCCCTCTGTTACCTTAGTAAAAGCCACTCTGTTACCTTAGTAACAGCCCCTCTTTTACCTTAGTAACAGCCCCTCTTTTACCTTAGTAACAGCCACTCTTTTACCTTAGTAAAAGCCACTTTGTTACTTTAGTAACAGCCACTCTTTTACCTTAGTAAAAGCCACTCTGTTACCTTAGTAACAGCCCCTCTTTTACCTTAGTAACAGTCCCTCTGTTACCTTAGTAAAAGCCACTATGTTACCTTAGTAACAGCCCCTCTTTTACCTTAGTAACAGCCCCTCTTTTACTTTAGTAAAATCCACTCTGTTACCTTAGTAACAGCCACTCTGTTACCTTAGTAACAGCCCCTCTTTTACCTTAGTAACAGCCACTCTGTTACCTTAGTAACAGCCCCTCTTTTACCTTAGTAACAGCCACTCTGTTACCTTAGTAACAGCCCCTATTTTACCTTAGTAAAAGCCCCTATTTTACCTTAGTAACAGCCACTCTGTTACCTTAGTAACAGCCCCTCTTTTACCTTAGTAACAGCCACTCTGTTACCTTAGTAACAGCCCCTCTGTTACCTTAGTAACAGCCCCTATTTTACCTTAGTAACAGCCCCTCTTTTACCTTAGTAAAAGCCCCTATTTTACCTTAGTAACAGCCACTCTGTTACCTTAGTAACAGCCCCTCTTTTACCTTAGTAACAGCCCCTATTTTACCTTAGTAACAGTCCCTCTGTTACCTTAGTAAAAGCCACTCTGTTACCTTAGTAACAGCCCCTCTTTTACCTTAGTAACAGCCACTCTGTTACCTTAGTAAAAGCCACTCTGTTACCTTAGTAACAGCCCCTCTTTTACCTTAGTAACAGCCACTCTGTTACCTTAGTAACAGCCCCTCTTTTACCTTAGTAACAGCCACTCTGTTACCTTAGTAACAGCCCCTCTTTTACCTTAGTAACAGCCACTCTGTTACCTTAGTAACAGCCCCTCTTTTACCTTAGAAACAGCCCCTCTTTTACCTTAGTAACAGCCCCTCTTTTACCTTAGTAACAGCCACTCTGTTACCTTAGTAACAGCCCCTCTTTTACCTTAGTAACAGCCACTCTTTTACCTTAGTAACAGCCACTCTGTTACCTTAGTAAAAGCCACTCTGTTACCTTAGTAACAGCCCCTCTTTTACCTTAGTAACAGCCCCTCTTTTACCTTAGTAACAGCCACTCTTTTACCTTAGTAACAGCCACTCTGTTACCTTAGTAAAAGCCACTCTGTTACCTTAGTAACAGCCCCTCTTTTACCTTAGTAACAGCCACTCTGTTACCTTAGTAAAAGCCACTCTGTTACCTTAGTAACAGCCCCTCTTTTACCTTAGTAACAGCCACTCTGTTACCTTAGTAACAGCCCCTCTTTTACCTTAGTAACAGCCACTCTGTTACCTTAGTAACAGCCACTCTTTTACCTTAGTAACAGCCACTCTGTTACCTTAGTAAAAGCCACTCTGTTACCTTAGTAAAAGCCACTCTGTTACCTTAGTAAAAGCCACTCTGTTACCTTAGTAAAAGCCACTCTTTTACCTTAGTAACAGCCACTCTGTTACCTTAGTAAAAGCCACTCTGTTACCTTAGTAAAAGCCACTCTGTTACCTTAGTAACAGCCACTCTGTTACCTTAGTAACAGCCCCTCTTTTACCTTAGTAACAGCCACTCTGTTACCTTAGTAACAGCCCCTCTTTTACCTTAGTAAAAGCCACTCTGTTACCTTAGTAACAGTCCCTCTGTCACCTTAGTAACAGCCACTCTGTTACCTTAGTAAAAGCCACTCTGTTACCTTAGTAACAGCCCCTCTTTTACCTTAGTAACAGCCCCTATTTTACCTTAGTAACAGCCCCTCTTTTACCTTAGTAACAGCCACTCTGTTACCTTAGTAACAGCCCCTATTTTACCTTAGTAACAGCCCCTCTTTTACCTTAGTAACAGCCACTCTTTTACCTTAGTAACAGCCACTCTGTTACCTTAGTAACAGCCCCTATTTTACCTTAGTAACAACCACTCTGTTACCTTAGTAACAGCCCCTCTTTTACCTTAGTAACAGCCACTCTGTTACCTTAGTAACAGCCCCTATTTTACCTTAGTAACAGCCCCTCTTTTACCTTAGTAACAGCCACTCTTTTACCTTAGTAACAGCCACTCTGTTACCTTAGTAACAGCCCCTCTTTTACCTTAGTAACAGCCACTCTGTTACCTTAGTAACAGCCCCTCTTTTACCTTAGTAACAGCCACTCTGTTACCTTAGTAACAGCCCCTCTTTTACCTTAGTAACAGCCACTCTGTTACCTTAGTAACAGCCCCTATTTTACCTTAGTAACAGCCCCTATTTTACCTTAGTAACAGCCACTCTGTTACCTTAGTAAAAGCCCCTATTTTACCTTAGTAACAGCCCCTATTTTACCTTAGTAACAGCCACTCTGTTACCTTAGTAAAAGCCCCTATTTTACCTTAGTAACAGCCCCTATTTTACCTTAGTAACAGCCCCTATTTTACCTTAGTAACAGCCACTCTGTTACCTTAGTAAAAGCCCCTCTTTTACCTTAGTAACAGCCACTCTTTTACCTTAGTAACAGCCCCTCTTTTACCTTAGTAACAGCCCCTATTTTACCTTAGTAACAGCCCCTATTTTACCTTAGTAACAGCCCCTCTTTTACCTTAGTAACAGCCACTCTTTTACCTTAGTAACAGCCCCTATTTTACCTTAGTAACAGCCCCTCTTTTACCTTAGTAACAGCCACTCTGTTACCTTAGTAACAGCCCCTATTTTACCTTAGTAACAGCCCCTCTTTTACCTTAGTAACAGCCACTCTTTTACCTTAGTAACAGCCCCTATTTTACCTTAGTAACAGCCCCTCTTTTACCTTAGTAACAGCCACTCTTTTACCTTAGTAACAGCCCCTCTTTTACCTTAGTAACAGCCACTCTTTTACCTTAGTAACAGCCACTCTGTTACCTTAGTAAAAGCCCCTCTTTTACCTGAGTAACAGCCACTCTGTTACCTTAGTAACAGCCCCTATTTTACCTTAGTAACAGCCCCTCTTTTACCTAAGTAACAGCCACTCTTTTACCTTAGTAACAGCCCCTCTTTTACCTTAGTAACAGCCACTCTTTTACCTTAGTAACAGCCACTCTGTTACCTTAGTAACAGCCCCTCTTTTACCTTAGTAACAGCCCCTATTTTACCTTAGTAACAGCCACTCTTTTACCTTAGAAACAGCCCCTCTTTTACCTTAGTAACAGCCCCTATTTTACCTTAGTAACAGCCCCTCTTTTACCTTAGTAACAGCCCCTATTTTACCTTAGTAACAGCCCCTCTTTTACCTTAGTAACAGCCCCTATTTTACCTTAGTAACAGCCACTCTGTTACCTTAGTAACAGCCCCTATTTTACCTTAGTAACAGCCCCTATTTTACCTTAGTAACAGCCCCTCTTTTACCTTAGTAACAGCCACTCTTTTACCTTAGTAACAGCCCCTATTTTACCTTAGTAACAGCCCCTCTTTTACCTTAGTAACAGCCACTCTTTTACCTTAGTAACAGCCCCTCTTTTACCTTAGTAACAGCCACTCTTTTACCTTAGTAACAGCCACTCTGTTACCTTAGTAAAAGCCCCTCTTTTACCTGAGTAACAGCCACTCTGTTACCTTAGTAACAGCCCCTATTTTACCTTAGTAACAGCCCCTCTTTTACCTAAGTAACAGCCACTCTTTTACCTTAGTAACAGCCCCTCTTTTACCTTAGTAACAGCCACTCTTTTACCTTAGTAACAGCCACTCTGTTACCTTAGTAAAAGCCCCTCTTTTACCTGAGTAACAGCCACTCTGTTACCTTAGTAACAGCCCCTATTTTACCTTAGTAACAGCCCCTCTTTTACCTAAGTAACAGCCACTCTTTTACCTTAGTAACAGCCCCTCTTTTACCTTAGTAACAGCCACTCTTTTACCTTAGTAACAGCCACTCTGTTACCTTAGTAACAGCCCCTCTTTTACCTTAGTAACAGCCCCTATTTTACCTTAGTAACAGCCACTCTTTTACCTTAGAAACAGCCCCTCTTTTACCTTAGTAACAGCCCCTATTTTACCTTAGTAACAGCCCCTCTTTTACCTTAGTAACAGCCCCTATTTTACCTTAGTAACAGCCCCTCTTTTACCTTAGTAACAGCCCCTATTTTACCTTAGTAACAGCCACTCTGTTACCTTAGTAACAGCCCCTATTTTACCTTAGTAACAGCCCCTATTTTACCTTAGTAACAGCCCCTCTTTTACCTTAGTAACAGCCACTCTTTTACCTTAGTAACAGCCCCTATTTTACCTTAGTAACAGCCCCTCTTTTACCTTAGTAACAGCCACTCTTTTACCTTAGTAACAGCCCCTCTTTTACCTTAGTAACAGCCACTCTTTTACCTTAGTAACAGCCACTCTGTTACCTTAGTAAAAGCCCCTCTTTTACCTGAGTAACAGCCACTCTGTTACCTTAGTAACAGCCCCTATTTTACCTTAGTAACAGCCCCTCTTTTACCTAAGTAACAGCCACTCTTTTACCTTAGTAACAGCCACTCTTTTACCTAAGTAACAGCCACTCTTTTACCTTAGTAACAGCCACTCTTTTACCTTAGTAACAGCCACTCTTTTACCTTAGTAACAGCCACTCTGTTACCTTAGTAACAGCCCCTCTTTTACCTTAGTAACAGCCACTCTTTTACCTTAGTAACAGCCACTCTTTTACCTTAGAAACAGACCCTCTTTTACCTTAGTAACAGCCCCTCTTTTACCTTAGTAACAGCCACTCTTTTACCTTAGTAACAGCCCCTCTTTTACCTTACCTTTTAGTAAAAGGCAAGGCAATTTATTTGTAGAGCACAATTCGTACACAAGGCAAATCAAAGTGCTTTACAGCTACATAAAATCACAAGAAGGCTATAAAATCATTAAAAAATATAATCATAAAAAGTAATCATTAATTAATTAATTAAAAAGCAAAGAGTGCAGATAAAATACTTTCAGGCGTCATATGCAGAGCTAAATAGAACTGTTTTCAGCCTGGATTTAAACATTGTCAGAGTTGAGGCCTGTCTCACATCTTCTGGAAGGCTGTTCCAGATGTTAGGAGCATCAAACTGAAACGCAGCCTCACCTTGTTTAGTCCTGACTCTGGGCCCCAGCAGGAGACCCCTCCCTGGGGCAGGAGACCCCTCCCTGAGGCAGGAGACCCCTCCCTGAGGCAGGAGACCCCTCCCTGAGGCAGGAGACCCCTCCCTGGGGCAGGAGACCCCTCCCTGAGGCAGGAGACCCCTCCCTGAGGCAGCAGACCCCTCCCTGAGGCAGGAGACCCCTCCCTGGGGCAGCAGACCCCTCCCTGAGGCAGGAGACCCCTCCCTGAGGCAGCAGACCCCTCCCTGGGGCAGCAGACCCCTCCCTGAGGCAGCAGACCCCTCCCTGGGGCAGCAGACCCCTCCCTGAGGCAGGAGACCCCTCCCTGGGGCAGGAGACCCCTCCCTGAGGTTCTCAGAGCCCGAGTTGGTTCATATGGCTCTAACATGTCAGAGATGTACTTTGGCGCTGGACCATGAAGAGACTTGTACACAAGCAGAGCTGTTTTAAAGTCTATTCTCTGAGCGACAGGAAGCCAGTGCAGAGACCTGAGCACTGGACTAATATGGTGGTATTTCCTGGTTCTGGTCAGGACTCGAGCAGCAGCGTTCTGGATGTACTGCAGCTGTCTTATAGCCCGTTTAGAGCCCAGTGAGCAGGCCGTTACAGCAGTCTAACCTGCTGGAGACAAACGCATGGATCAGTCTCTCTAAGTCTGCTTTAGACACTATTCCTTTGATTCTGCCAATGTTTTTTAGATGGTAAAAAGCTGCTGATGTTACAGATTTAATGTGGCTGTTAAAGTTCAGGTCTGAGTCCAATATTACCCCGAGATTTCTAACTTGATAGTTAGGTTTAAGAGAGAGAGTCTCAAGGTGACTGATAACACTTTCTCTTTGTTTCTGTGGGCCACAGACAATGATTTCAGTTTTGTCTGAGTTTAGCTGGAGGAAATAGTTTTGCATCCACACACTGATCTGTTCGATGCAGCGACACATTAGCCGCTTTCGGACAGAGTAGTTATCAGAACTGTCCTACTCGAATTCCGTTCTGATAACTATCCTTCCCCAGCGGAGCTGTTTCACTCTGCATTCGCACACGAGTCGGGACTGATGTGCCGTGCGCAGCCATCTGCGTCAGTGACGCGTTACGTTAGCCGTTTAGCGCCACATTCAACAACAAAACAAAACAAAACCGGTAAAAGTAATGAGAAAAGAAAAAACACCACAAAGATGCTAATATTGAGAGCGGGGAGGCCACTGTGTTCATGGTCTGCATGATGGTGATATTAATCATGGACGATCACATCAGGCGTCTAATATCGAGGCTGGAAGAGCTCACAGAGAGAGTCAGGAGATACTTTTTCATTTCATGAAGGAAGAAAGGAGAGCAGAGCGCTGCAGACAAAGGAGACCAGTGTAAGTTTAACTTATTAAACACCCGCCGGTTCTGTCTGTGTGGTATGAGGAAACATTTCAGCCGTGATAGCATGACATGGGGCGTAGCTACCAACCACCACACACCTCCGTCAGATTCGTTCTATAGAACCATGAAAAGACCCGACCTCGGAGAAGGAGCTGAAATAGTTATAGGAACTAAGGGAGAAAGCCCCGAGTTCTGTATGTCCGAACACGGGAGAAAACGGCCCCGCGGATTAAAAGGTTATTAGAACTGCCAAAGGTTCCTACAGTCCGAAAGCGGCTATTGTATCTACAGGTACCTCTATAAGTACCTCTGTTACCTCACTCAGTGGGTCTGCATTATGAAATTAATTGGATTACAGCTACAGTTGGGTTCTGCTCCTTATGTAAGGGTAATTCTACTTGGATATATGGCGGTGAATGAATGGGATCAGAGGCACAAAGCGTGTCATACCCCGGTATGATAGGTGCCGCTGTACCCATTCCAACTGTTGATTAAGGTTAAGGTGTCTACATGCACTTAATAACTCAGTCTGATTGTGATTTAGGCAATAATCCGATCCAATTCTTAGTCAGATTAAGGTGTCTACATGCACTTAATAACGAAGTCTGATTGTAATTTAGCCAATAATCCGATCCTTTCAGCGCCATGTAACCCCACAGAAACAGCCCCTCTGTAACCTCAGGACAGCCCCTCTCTACCACCACATAGGCAGTGCCTGGTAGGTGGAGTTTTTACCAGATTCTGGCTCAGGGCAGTGAGAGTGGCCTACATGCCCACCTGAATATTTGACTGACTGTTTGACTCGGGGAACCAGCTTCTCTTTTTAAGCGCAGCAGGAAGAAGCTGATTGGCTGATGACTCACCTGTGTTCTGTCTGTGTGTCTCAGAGGGAGCCCACCATCCACCTCCTTGAGTCCTTCATCGATCACTGGAAATCTGTAACTAATTACTACATCCAGACCACAGGTGAGCACCTCCATTCTGCAGGAGAGGGCTGGTTGTTACCTGCTGCACCTGGTCAGGAGCTCACCTGTGTGTGTGTGTCTGTGTGTGTGTGTGTGTGTGTGTGTGTGTGTGTGTGTGTGTGTGTGTGTGTGTGTGTCTGCAGACGACAGCCGTCCTGTCAGACAGACGGACATCCCGTGGCATCTCAGACAGATGTTGGACATCTTGCTGTACGAGGACAAACAACAGGTGACTCACCTTGATGGGACTCCCCTTGATGGGACTCCCCTTTATTGGACTCACCTTGATGGGACTCCCCTTGATGGGACTCCCCTTTATTGGACTCACCTTGATGGGACTCCCCTTGATGGGACTCACCTTGATGGGACTCCCCTTGATGGGACTCCCCTTGATGGGACTCCCCTTGATGGGACTCACCTTGATGGGACTCCCCTTGGTGTGACTCCCCTTGATGGGACTCATTTTGATGGGACTCACTTTGATGGGACTCACCTTGGTGGGACTCACCTTGGTGGGACTCACCTTGATGGGACTCCCCTTGATGTGACTGCCCTTGATGGGACTCACCTTGATGGGACTCCCCTTGAAGGGACTCCCCTTGATGGGACTCCCCTTGATGGGACTCACCTTGGTGGGACTCACCTTGATGGGACTCCCCTTGATGTGACTGCCCTTGATGGGACTCACCTTGATGGGACTCACCTTGATGGGACTCCCCTTGATGTGACTGCCCTTGATGGGACTCACCTTGATGGGACTCCCCTTGAAGGGACTCCCCTTGAAGGGACTCCCCTTGATAGGACTCACCTTGATGGGACTCACCTTGGTGTGACTCACCATGGTGTGACTCACCTTGATGGGACTCCCCTTGATGGGACTCACCTTGAAGGGACTCACCTTGAAGGGACTCACCTTGATGGGACTCACCTTGATGGGACTCACCTTGAAGGGACTCACCTTGAAGGGACTCACCTTGATGGGACTCACCTTGATGGGACTCACCTTGGTGGGACTCACCTTGATGGGACTCACCTTGGTGGGACTCACCTTGATGGGACTCAACTTGATGGTACTCCCCTTGATGGGACTCCCCTTGATGGGACTCCCCTTGATGGGACTCACCTTGATGGGACTCAACTTGATGGGACTCCCCTTGATGGGACTCCCCTTGATGGGACTCACCTTGGTGTGACTCCCCTTGATGGGACTCACCTTGGTGTGACTCCCCTTGATGGGACTCACCTTGACGTGACTCACCTTGACGGGACTCACCTTGGTGGGACTCACCTTGATGGGACTCCCCTTGATGGGACTCCCCTTGATGGGACTCCCCTTTATGGGACTCACGTTGGTGTGACTCCCCTTGATGGGACTCACCTTGGTGTGACTCACCTTGATGGGACTGACCTTGATGGGACTCCCAGGTAAATCGGTGTGACAGCGGACTAATGATTGACTGTTTCAGGCTGTGGAGGACACGGGACCCTGTCTGGAGTACCTGCTGCAACACAAGCTGCTGGAGACTTTGTGCACGTTGGGGAAGGCTCAGGTAAGGATCACCAGGACTCACTGATCACTCTGTTTGATCAGAAGGGCTCTGCACAGAATCATTTACTGAGGTCCTGGATCAGATCTGGATCAGCTCTGGATCAGATCTGGATCACATCTGGATCACATCTGGATCAGATCTGGAGCAGATCTGGATCACATCTGGATCAAATCTGGAGCAGATCTGGATCAGATCTGGATCACATCTGGAGCAGATCTGGAGCAGATCTGGCACCATCTGCATCCGCCTGGTGGTTCTGACTGGATGACCCGCTCTATCACCATATCATATTTTTCCATTTGTACATAATTGATTCCTTGACTGGACTCCTCCCCTCAGGTCAGCATGGTCACATGACACCAAAGCTCCGTCTCATTAGGACCTTTAAAGCACATCTTATTCTCTTCCTCAGTATCCTCCTGGGATGTGCCAGCAGGTTCTCCTCTTCTTCTCCAAGCTGCTGGATCAGATGCAGAAGCCTCTGCTGCAGCTGGTCAGCGTCTACAGACCCGTGCAGGTAAACTCTCAGGTGTTCACTGAGCCTCAGGTGTTCACAGGGCCTCAGGTGTTCACTGAGCCTCAGGTGTTCACTGGGCCTCAGGTGTTCACTGAGCCTCAGGTGTTCACAGGGCCTCAGGTGTTCACTGAGCCTCAGGTGTTCACCGGGCCTCAGGTGTTCACCGAGACTCAGGTGTTCACAGGGCCTCAGGTGTTCACAGGGCCTCAGGTGTTCACTGAGCCTCAGGTGTTCACCGGGCCTCAGGTGTTCACTGAGCCTCAGGTGTTCACCGGGCCTCAGGTGTTCACCGGGCCTCAGGTGTTCACCGGGCCTCAGGTGTTCACTGAGCCTCAGGTGTTCACCGGGCCTCAGGTGTGAGACGGACAGGTGAGACGGACAGGTGAGTCCCATCAAGGGGAATCCTATCAGGTGAGACAAAGACAGGTGAGACGGACAGGTGAGACGGACAGGTGAGCAGACAGGTGAGACAGACAGGTGAGACGGACAGGTGAGACAGACAAGACGGACAGGTGAGACAGACAGGTGAGACAGAGAGGTGAGACGGACAGGTGAGACGGACAGGTGAGCAGACAGGTGAGACGGACAGGTGAGATGGACAGGTGAGCAGACAGGTGAGACAGACAGGTGAGACGGACAGGTGAGACGGACAGGTGAGACAGACAGGTGAGCAGACAGGTGAGACGGACAGGTGAGACAGACAGGTGAGACAGACAGGTGAGACGGACAGGTGAGACGGACAGGTAAGCAGACAGGTGAGACAGACAGGTGAGACGGACAGGTGAGACAGACAGGTGAGACGGACAGGTGAGACAGAGACAGGTGAGACGGACAGGTAGACGAGACGGACAGGTGAGACAGACAGATGAGACGGACAGGTGAGACAGACAGGTGAGACGGACAGGTGAGACCCACAGGTGAGAGACAGACAGGTGAGACAGACAGGTGAGACAGACAGGTGAGACGGACAGGTGAGACAGACAGGTGAGACAGAGAGGTGAGATGGACAGGTGAGACGGACAGGTGAGACAGACAGGTGAGACAGACGAGACGGACAGGTGAGACAGACAGGTGAGATGGACAGGTGAGACAGAGACAGGTGAGACAGAGACAGGTGAGACGGACAGGTGAGACGGACAGGTGAGACAGACAGGTGAGATGGACAGGTGAGACAGAGACAGGTGAGACAGAGACAGGTGAGACGGACAGGTGAGACGGACAGGTGAGACAGACAGGTGAGACAGACGAGACGGACAGGTGAGACGGACAGGTGAGACAGACAGGTGAGCAGACAGGTGAGACGGACAGGTGAGACAGAGACAGGTGAGACAGAGACAGGTGAGACAGAGACAGGTGAGACGGACAGGTGAGACGGACAGGTGAGACGGACAGGTGAGACAGACGATACGGACAGGTGAGACGGACAGGTGAGACAGACAGGTGAGACAGACGATACGGACAGGTGAGCAAACAGGTGAGACGGACAGGTGAGACGGACAGGTGAGACAGGCAGGTGAGACAGGCAGGTGAGACACAGACAGGTGAGACGGACAGGTGAGACGGACAGGTGAGACAGACAGGTGAGACGGACAGGTGAGACACAGACAGGTGAGACAGACAGGTGAGACGGACAGGTGAGACAGACAGGTGAGATGGACAGGTGAGCAGACAGGTGAGCAGACAGGTGAGACACAGACAGGTGAGACACAGACAGGTGAGACGGACAGGTGAGACAGGCAGGTGAGACACAGACAGGTGAGACAGACAGGTGAGATGGACAGGTGAGCAGACAGGTGAGACACAGACAGGTGAGACACAGACAGGTGAGACGGACAGGTGAGACGGACAGGTGAGACAGGCAGGTGAGACACAGACAGGTGAGACACAGACAGGTGAGACGGACAGGTGAGACAGACAGGTGAGACAGACAGGTGAGACACAGACAGGTGAGACACAGACAGGTGAGACAGACAGGTGAGACGGACAGGTGAGATGGACAGGTGAGCAGACAGGTGAGACGGACAGGTGAGCAGACAGGTGAGATGGACAGGTAAGACGGACAGGTGAGACGGACAGGTGAGCAGACAGGTGAGACGGACAGGTGAGATGGACAGGTGAGACAGACAGGTGAGCAGACAGGTGAGACACAGACAGGTGAGACAGACAGGTGAGACAGACAGGTGAGACAGATAGGTGAGACACAGACAGGTGACACAGACAGGTGAGACAGACAGGTGAGACAGATAGGTGAGACACAGACAGGTGAGACACAGACAGGTGAGACAGACAGGTGAGACACAGACAGGTGAGACAGACAGGTGAGACAGACAGGTGAGACACAGACAGGTGAGACAGACAGGTGAGACACAGACAGGTGAGACAGACAGGTGAGACAGACAGGTGAGACAGACAGGTGAGACAGACTGTGTAACGTCACCTGTTCTCTGCCTCAGAAACTGATTCGTCTCTGTGCACTTCCTGGTTCCACCACTGAGAAGGAGGAAGCTGGGTTCTTATTGGTCGTCTGCTCCAGAGTCAACCAGGATCCGCACGTGCTCAGATACGTATTAGAGGTGAGCAGCCACCAATGGTGAGCCTCGTCTGTGATGAGGTCATCCTCTGACATCATCTGTGCTTCCAGCTCATGGAGCAGCTGACGGCTTCCAGCCAGTCACAACACAGCACGCAGACCAGCAGCCAATCAGATCCTTCTTCTTCCAGCTCTGTCCAATCAGATCCACCTACCTCCAGCCCCGTCCAATCAGAAAGCGGCCTGCTGTGGGCTCTTCTGCAGCTCACTAGGAGCCAGGTCAGTTGGCGAGTTAACTTTAACTAAACGGGTCTGACTGATGTCACTGATCAAGAGCTAACGGCTAAACGCTTCCTGTTAGCCACATGAGGTAACGGCTAAACGCTTCCTGTTAGCCACATGAGCTAACGGCTAAACACTTCCTGTTAGCCACATGAGCTAAAGGCTAAACTGTTCCTGTTAGCTTCATGAGCTAACGGCTAAACGCTTCCTGTTAGCCACATGAGGTAACGGCTAAACGCTTCCTGTTAGCCACATGAGCTAACGGCTAAACACTTCCTGTTAGCCACATGAGCTAAAGGCTAAACTGTTCCTGTTAGCTTCATGAGCTAACGGCTAAACGCTTCCTGTTAGCCGCATGAGCTAACGGCTAAACGCTTCCTGTTAGCTTCATGAGCTAACGGCTAAACGCTTCCTGTTAGCCACATGAGCTAACGGCTAAACGCTTCCTGTTAGCTTTATGAGCTAACGGCTAAACGCTTCCTGTTAGCTATATGAGCTAACGGCTAAACGCTTCCTGTTAGCCACATGAGCTAACGGCTAAACGCTTCCTGTTAGCTTCATGAGCTAAAGACTAAACGCTTCCTGTTAGCTTTATGAGCTAACGGCTAAACGCTTCCTGTTAGCTGCTGAATTCAGGGATAATTCAGATGAAATACGTCTTTTATCTGGAGTGTTATGTCCGTCTTGCTCAAGTCTCAAGCAGCCACAGAGACATAATGGAGATCAATAAGAAAGTTTATTTACAAGTTGTATGAGATATGTGCTGTCAGCTGTGATATGAGCTGTGATGTCATCACGATGTCATCGTGTTTCCTCAGAGGCGCTCGGTGAGTCTGAAGGCCCATGACGGCCTTCTGCTGCTGTGTGCTGCTCAGTGTGGGGGGCCTCCACCTAGTGGGGAGGCTCCACCCAGTGGGGGGGCTCCACCCAGTGGGGAGGCTCCGCCCAGTGGGGAGGCTCCACCCAGTGAGCTCCACCCGGGGGAGCTGCTGATGGCCCACACCCAGCTGGGGGAGCTGCTGGCCGGGCGGCTGCGGGAGCTGTACTCCCTGCTGGAGGCGGAGGACCCAGATCCCGCGGCGCTGCAGAGCCGGCCGCACGCGCCCTGGAGGTACGCGCTTACACGCACACCCTGTTAGCTGCATGAGCTAACGGCCAAACACTTCCTGTTAGCTGCTTGAGCTAACGGCCAAACACTTCCTGTTAGCTGCGTGAGCTAACGGCCAAACACTTCCTGTTAGCTATGTGAGCTAACGGCCAAACACTTCCTGTTAGCTGTTTGAGCTAACGGCCAAACACTTCCTGTTAGCTGTGTGAGCTAACGGCCAAACACTTCCTGTTAGCTGTGTGAGCTAACGGCCAAACACTTTCTGTTAGCTGTGTCCTCTGTGATCACAGGTCAGAGTCTCCAGATCACATGACCGACTTCTTCACCTGGTTTGACTTCCTGGATCAGCTAACGAGGGACGCTCCGCAGGTATGCACACCTGCTGGTGATCAGGTGATCAGCAGCTGGCAGGGGTCACATGACCTGACTGTGTGTGTGTGTGTGTGTGTGTGTGTGTGCGCGCAGGTGTTGGCACTGAAGGTGTCTCAGTGTGTCCACCAGGTGTGGCTGGTGGAGACTCTTCATCCTCAGCTGCTGCACAGGTAAGTTCTTCCTCATCTTCATCACCTGCCCGCTGATGTTTAAGATACAGTTGTTACAGCATGTTAGCACTGCTGGATGTTAGCGCAGCTGGATGTTAGTGTTAGCATAGCTTGATGTTAGCACAGCTGGATGTTAGTGTTAGCATAGCCGGATGTTAGCACAGCTGGGTGTTAGCGCAGCTGGATGTTAGTGTTAGCACAACTGGATTTTAGCACAGCTGGATGTTAGCGCAGCTGGATGTTAGAGCAGCTGGATGTTAGTGTTAGCATAGCTGGATGTTAAAACAGCTGGATGTTAGTGTTAGCACAGCTGGATGTTATTGTTAGCATAGCTGGATGTTAGCGCAGCTGGATGTTAGTGTTAGCATAGCTGGATGTTAAAACAGCTGGATGTTAGCGCAGCTGGATGTTAGTGTTAGCATAGCTGGATGTAAAAATAGCTGGATGTTAGTGTTAGCATAGCTGGATGTTAAATCAGCTGGATGTTAGTGTTAGCATAGCTGGATGTTAGTGCAGCTGGATGTTAGTGTTAGCACAGCTGGATGTTAGTGCAGCTGGATGTTAGTGTTAACACAGCTGGATGTTAGTGTTAGCATAGCTGGATGTTAGCGCAGCTGGGTGATAGTGTTAGCACAGCTGGATGTTAGTGCAGCTGGATGTTAATGTTAGCACAGCTGGATGTTAGCACCGCTGGATGTTAGTGCAGCTGGATGTTAGTGTTAACACAGCTGGATGTTAGTGTTAGCATAGCTGGATGTTAGCGCAGCTGGGTGATAGTGTTAGCACAGCTGGATGTTAGTGCAGCTGGATGTTAATGTTAGCACAGCTGGATGTTAGTGGAGCTGGGTGTTAGTGTTAGCATAGCTGGATGTTAGCACAGCTGGATGTTAGTGTTAGCACAGCTGGATGTTAGTGTTAGCACAGCTGGATGTTAGTGTTAGCTCAGCTGGATGTTAGTGTTAGCATAGCTGGATGTTAGCACAGTTAGATGTTGGCATAGCTGGATGTTAGCACAGCTGGATGTTATCAGAGCTGGTTGTTAGCACAGCTGGATGTTAAAGCAGCTGGATGTTAAAGCAGCTGGATGTTAGTGTTAGCACAGCTGGATGTTAGCGCAGCTGGATGTTAATGTTAGCACAGCTGGATGTTAGCACAGCTGGATGTTAGTGCAGCTGGATGTTAGTGCAGCTGGGTGTTAGTGTTAGCATAGCTGGATGTTAGCACAGCTGGATGTTAAAACAGCTGGATGTTATTGTTAGCACAGCTGGATGTTAGTGTTAGCACAGCTGGATGTTAGTGTTAGCTCAGCTGGATGTTAGTGTTAGCATAGCTGGATGTTAGCACAGCTAGATGTTGGCATAGCTGGATGTTAGCACAGCTGGATGTTATCAGAGCTGGTTGTTAGCACAGCTGGATGTTAAAGCAGCTGGATGTTAAAGCAGCTGGATGTTAGTGTTAGCACAGCTGGATGTTAGCGCAGCCGGATGTTAGCACAGCTGGATTTTAGAGTCAGGATGTTTGCGCAGATGGATGTTAGCTCAGCTGGATGTTAGCCCAGATGGATGTTAGCACAGATGGATGTTAGCCCAGCTGGATGTTAGCGCAGCTGGATGTTAGCACAGCTGGATGTTAGCACAGCTGGATGTTATCAGAGCTGGTTGTTAGCGCAGCTGGATGTTAAAGCAGCTGGATGTTAGTGTTAGCACAGCTGGATGTTTGCACAGCCGGATGTTAGCACAGCTTGATGTTAGCACAGCTGGATTTTAGAGTCAGGATGTTAGCGCAGATGGATGTTAGAGTCAGGATGTTAGCACAGCTGGATGTTAGCACAGCTGGATGTTAGCTCAGCTGGATGTTAGAATAGATGGATGTTAGCGCAGCTGGATGTTAGCACAGCTGGATGTTAGCACAGCTGGATGTTAGCACAGCTGGATGCTAACACAGCTGGATGCTAACACAGCTGGATGTGTGTGTGAGCAGGTAATTGATTACAGAGTCTGTGTGTGATCAGGTTATTGATTACAGAGTCTGTGTGTGATCAGGTTATTGATTACGGAGTCTGTGTGATCAGGTTATTGATTACAGAGTGTGTGTGATCAGGTAGTTGATTACAGAGTCTGTGTGTGATCAGGTTATCTATTACAGAGTCTGTGTGTGATCAGGTTATCTATTACAGAGTCTGTGTGTGATCAGGTTATTGATTATGGAGTCTGTGTGTGAGCAGCTGTGAGCAGGTGGTCCTGGTCTCCACCTCGGTCCTCTGTGCCAGCCTCAGACTGCTCCGGTCCTCGGCTCTTCTGGACCAGCTGGTCCGCTTCCTGCTGAGGACGCCGTCTCTGACGCAGCTGCTGCGGCTCTGCGACCACATCTCCGACCAGGTGAGAGCAGAAAGCCCCGCCCACACCACACCTGCAGATGGCCCCGCCCACACCACACCTGCAGATGGCCCCGCCCACACCACACCTGCAGATGGCCCCGCCCCCACCACACCTGCAGATGGCCCCGCCCACACATCTGCAGATGGCCCCGCCCACACCACACCTGCAGATGGCCCTGCCCACACCACACCTGCAGATGGCCCCGCCCACACCACACCTGCAGATAGCCCCGCCCACACCACAACTGCAGATGGCCCCGCCCACACCACACCTGCAGATGGCCCCGCCCACACCTCACCTGCAGATAACCCCGCCCACACACCTGCAGATGGCCCCGCCCACACACCTGCAGATGGCCCCGCCCACACACCTGCAGATGGCCCCGCCCACACCACAACTGCAGATGGCCCCGCCCACACCACACCTGCAGATGGCCCCGCCCACACCTCACCTGCAGATAACCCCGCCCACACACCTGCAGATAGCCCCGCCCACACACCTGCAGATGGCCCCGCCCACACACCTGCAGATGGCCCCGCCCACACACCTGCAGATGGCCCCGCCCACACCACACCTGCAGATGGCCCCGCCCACACCACACCTGCAGATGGCCCCGCCCACACCACACCTGCAGATGGCCCCGCCCACACACCTGCAGATGGCTCCGTCCACACCACACCTGCAGATAGCCCCTCCCACACTACACCTGCAGATGGCCCCGCCCACACACCTGCAGATGGCTCCGTCCACACCACACCTGCAGATAGCCCCTCCCACACTACACCTGCAGATGGCCCCGCCCACACCACACCTGCAGATGGCCCCGCCCACACACCTGCAGATGGCTCCGTCCACACCACACCTGCAGATAGCCCCTCCCACACTACACCTGCAGATGGCCCCGCCCACACACCTGCAGATGGCCCCGCCCACACACCTGCAGATGGCCCCGCCCACACCACACCTGCAGATGGCCCCGCCCACACCACACCTGCAGATGGCCCCGCCCACACCACACCTGCAGATGGCCCCGCCCACACACCTGCAGATGGCCCCGCCCACACACCTGCAGATAGCCCCGCCCACACCTCACCTGCAGATAACCCCGCCCACACACCTGCAGATGGCCCTGCCCACACACCTGCAGATGGCCCCGCCCACACACCTGCAGATGGCCCTGCCCACACACCTGCAGATAGCCCCGCCCACACACCTGCAGATGGCCCCACACCACACCTGCAGATGGCCCCGCCCACACTACACCTGCAGATGGCCCCGCCCACACCACACCTGCAGATGGCCCCGCCCACACCACACCTGCAGATGGCCCCGCCCACACCACACCTGCAGATGGCCCCACACCACACCTGCAGATGGCCCCGCCCACACTACACCTGCAGATGGCCCCGCCCACACTACACCTGCAGATGGCCCCGCCCACACACCTGCAGATGGCCCCGCCCACACACCTGCAGATGGCCCTGCCCACACACCTGCAGATGGCCCCGCCCACACACCTGCAGATGGCCCTGCCCACACACCTGCAGATGGCCCCGCCCACACACCTGCAGATGGCCCCGCCCACACACCTGCAGATGGCCCTGCCCACACACCTGCAGATGGCCCCGCCCACACACCTGCAGATGGCCCTGCCCACACACCTGCAGATGGCCCCGCCCACACACCTGCAGATAGCCCCGCCCACACCACACCTGCAGATGGCCCCGCCCACACACCTGCAGATGGCCCCGTCCACACCACACCTGCAGATAGCCCCGCCCACAACACACCTGCAGATAGCCCCGCCCACTCCACACTTGCAGATAGCCCCGCCCACACACCTGCAGATGGCCCCGTCCACACCACACCTGCAGATAGCCCCGCCCACACCACACCTGCAGATAGCCCCGCCCACTCCACACCTGCAGATAGCCCCGCCCACTCCACACCTGCAGATTGCCCCGCCCACACACCTGCAGATGGCCCCGCCCACACCACACCTGCAGATGGCCCCGCCCACACCACACCTGCAGATAGCCCCGCCCACTCCACACCTGCAGATGGCCCCGCCCACACCACACCTGCAGATGGCCCCGCCCACACCACACCTGCAGATGGCCCCGCCCACACAACTGCAGATGGCCCTGCCCACACACCTGCAGATGGCCCCGCCCACACAACTGCAGATGGCCCCGCCCACACACCTGCAGATAGCCCCGCCCCCATCACACCTGCAGATAGCCCCGCCCACACCACACCTGCAGATAGCCCCGCCCCCATCACACCTGCAAACATGCATTAGTGATGGAACTCCCGTCTGTCCTCAGATCAGCGTGGCGTCTCTGTCTCTGCTGGACGAGCTGCTACAGAAGCCTCACAGGGACATCCTGGACGTCCTGGTGTTGGACTTCCTGCAGGGCCGCAGCTACCTGTGTCCCCAGGCTGCGGGCCAGGAGGACCGGCCCCCCGAGGGCAGCGAGTAGGTGCAGCAGATGCAGCAGGTGACCCCCTGGGGCTCAGACAGGTAAAGGTGATGAACTGACGGGTGTCCTCTGCCCACCAGAGACCTGGAGGAGGACCCCTTCTTCTCCGACAGCCTCTCAGACCTCCCCCCCCCTCCTGCTGCTGGGCTGGGATCAGCTGCAGACGTCGTCAACAGGTAACCTAGGTAACAGGTAACCGCTTCACCAATCAGAGGGAAGCTTGAGTTTTTGTTTTCCGTACAGGAGAACAACCACAAGTCCACATTTTTCACAATATCCTTCCCGTATTCAACAAACTATTGTGCCCACATTCTGTATTATAACCTTTCTTTCCTTTATGTACTTCAACCTGCCCGAACACTTTTAATATCTGGCAAAAATAAAAAAATAATCATGTATGTGTGTGTGTGTGTGCACGTGCACAGCTTCCTGTGTCTGGTTCCGGTTCAGGTCCGGTCGGCCCAGCTGCTGCAGCAGGGAGGCTACGAGTCGTACGTGCACGACGCGCACAACCTGGTCAGTCACACACACACTCAGACATTTGCTGGTGGTGGTTACCGTGGTTACTAGGGTTCTGCTGGTTACTTCCTGGTCTGGTGTGGCCTCTCCACCAATCAGGGGGGGGGGCCTGCTGCCCTAAAATAAATGTTTCCTGGGTTCACTGACTCACCTGTATGCCTCCTTCTCCTTGGTCAGGTGACTCGGGGGCGGGCCCTGTCTCTGTCCTGGGATTGGCCGCAGACTCCTCCCCCTCCTGCCGTCCGCTCAGGTGAGGAGGCCGACTTCTTCGAAGGCCCCCTGCTGAGAGTTCTGTTTGACCGCCTGGGACGCATCCTGGAACAGGTAAACACACACCTGTGTGCTCACCTGTGTACTCACCTGTGTACTCACCTGTGTGCTCACCTGTGTGCTCACCTGTGTGCTCACCTGTGTACTCACCTGTGTGCTCACCTGTGTGCTCACCTGTGTGCTAACCTGTGTGCTCACCTGTGTGCTCACCTGTGTACTCACCTGTGTGCTCACCTATGTACTCACCTGTGTGCTAACCTGTGTACTCACCTGTGTGCTCACCTGTGTGCTCACCTGTGTGCTCACCTGTGTGCTCACCTGTATACTCACCTGTGTACTCACCTGTGTGCTCATCTGTGTGCTCACCTGTGTGCTCACCTGTGTACCCACCTTTGTACTCACCTGTGTACCCACCTGTGTGCTCACCTGTGTACCCACCTGTGTGCTCACCTGTGTACTCACCTGTGTGCTCGCCTGTGTACTCACCTGTGTGCTCACCTGTGTACTCACCTGTGTGCTCGCCTGTGTACTCACCTGTGTGCTCACCTGTGTGCTCACCTGTGTACTCACCTGTGTACTCACCTGTGTGCTCACCTGTGTACTCACCTGTGTGCTCACCTGTGTGCTCACCTGTGTGCTCACCTGTGTACTCAACTGTGTGCTCAGCTGTGTGCTCACCTGTGTGCTCACCTGTGTACTCACCTGTGTACTCAACTGTGTGCTCAGCTGTGTGCTCACCTGTGTACTCACCTGTGTACTCAGCTGTGTGCTCATCTGTGTACTCACCTGTGTACTCACCTGTGTGCTCACCTGTGTACTCACCTGTGTGCTCAGCTGTGTGCTCAGCTGTGTGCTCACCTGTGTGCTCACCTGTGTGCTCACCTGTGTACTCACCTGTGTACTCACCTGTGTACTCAGCTGTGTGCTCACCTGTGTACTCACCTGCAGCCGTACGAGCTGAACCTGCAGCTGACGGCGGTGCTGTCCCGCCTGGCGGCCTTCAGCCACCCGCTGCTGCAGGAGTACCTGCTGAACCCGTACATCCACCTGTCCCACGGCTCCAGGTCTCTGTTCAGCGTCCTCATCAGGGTGAGATTTCTGTCTGTGACCTCTGTGACCTCTGTGACCTCTGACCCCTGGCCTCACCTGTCTGCTCACCTGTCTGTCTCCAGGTGATGGGGCAGCTGATGCAGAGGATCCAGCATGTGTCCAACCTGTCCGAGCAGCTGCTGAACGCCAGGAGAGACCTGCTGGGCCTCAGCCACGCCGCGGGGTAACCGTCTGCCCCCCCACTTCTGTTTCAGCTCAGTTAGAAAGCACCAAATCACTACTAATGTCACCTCAGCTCACTTCAGAGATTCAGTCTGATTCAACACAATTAGAGTCCCATTCACTGCAGCAGAACTATGGACTGAAGGCTCTGCCTCCCAAACTGGAGCTGGTTCCTGATCTTAGATTCTATTCTGAATTTAACAGGGAGCTAAAACTGACATCTCTAAAAGTGAAATTTGTTTTGTAACTTCCTGTTCTGTCCCGTGCTGTAATAGGCTGTGTTCGAAACCGCATACTACATATTACATACTACATACAACATACTTCCATACTGCATACTGCATACTACATACTGCATACTGCATACTACATACTGCATACTACATACTGCATACTGCATACTACATACTGCATACTACATACTTCCATACTGCATACTACATACTGCATACTACATACTACATACTGCATACTACATACTACATACTGCATACTACATACTGCATACTACATACTTCCATACTGCATACTGCATACTACATACTACATACTGCATACTGCATACTACATACTGCATACTACATACTTCCATACTGCATACTACATACTACATACTGCATACTACATACTACATACTGCATACTACATACTGCATACTACATACTTCCATACTACATACTTCCATACTACATACTGCATACTACATACTTCCATACTGCATACTACATACTACATACTACATATTACATACTACATACTGCATACTACATACTACATACTGCATACTACATACTGCATACTACATACTGCATACTACATACTTCCATACTGCATACTGCATACTACATACTACATACTACATACTACATACTGCATACTACATACTGCATACTACATACTGCATACTACATACTACATACTACATATTACATACTACATACTGCATACTACATACTACATACTGCATACTACATACTGCATACTACATACTGCATACTACATACTTCCATACTGCATACTGCATACTGCATACTACATACTACATACTACATACTGCATACTACATACTGCATACTACATACTGCATACTACATACTGCATACTGCATACTTCCATACTGCATACTACATACTGCATACTACATACTGCATACTGCATACTACATACTACATACTACATACTGCATACTACATACTACATACTGCATACTGCATACTACATACTTCCATACTGCATACTACATACTGCATACTACATACTGCATACTACATACTTACATACTACATACTACATACTGCATACTACATACTGCATACTGCATACTACATACTTCCATACTACATACTACATACTACATACTACATACTGCATACTACATACTGCATACTGCATACTACATACTACATACTACATACTGCATACTACATACTACATACTGCATACTACATACTTCCATACTGCATACTACATACTACATACTGCATACTGCATACTCATCAATCAGACAGTATGCAGAGCGTTTACCCACAATGCATTTGGCTCCTGCCCGAGCCGAAATCAGCCGGCCTGAAGCTGATTTCTTAAGCTCTAAACTCTGTAAACTTTAGCAACATTTGAAACATTTTCAGGTGAGAAAGTAGTCGTTTAGATCCCCAACGTGTTGAAAACCTGACAAAATACCGGCTGTTTACCATTTTGTTCCCACGAATTCGGCGCTACTAAAGCTAGCCGCAGTGAGCTAACGCACTTCCTGTTATTTTCACAAAATAAAATACCCGTTGCCTTTTATCATAGGGAAAGCCATTACCATACAATTGGTGCTTTTGTTTTGAAAACAGGAAGTGAACCTACCCTCGTTGTAGCTAGCTTGAAACTGCCGTTTTGACAGGAAATGATGATCGGCGACGTCACGTTACGTTGCATCTTGGGTAGTTTGAGTATGAGTAGTAACCTCATGATGCATACCCAACATTTAGGAGAATCTAGTGTGCATCCGGGAACTTAAAGTTAAAGTTAGTAGGAGTAGTGGGAGAAGTAGGCGGTTTCGAACACAGCCATAATTACTGTAATGACTTGATGATGTCACAGTCAGGTGACCTAACTTCTCTTCCTGTGGGCGTGTCCTCAGGCTGGAGCACCTGACGCTGCTCCGAGCCGTCATCGTCCTCGAGGAGTTCTGCAAGGAGCTCGCTGCCATCGCCTTCGTCAAGATGCCGACGGACCCGGACCTCCCCGGATCAGATCTGAGTCCTCTAGATCAGGACTAACTCACCTGGAACTCACCTGAACCGGTGCCCTCCGCACCAACGGTTCCCATGGTTACAGGTTCCCATGGTTACAGGTTCCATGTGTTCCACCTGGACTCTTCAACATCCGGTTCTGGTTTCTGTGGAATATTGGATCAGAAACGTTTCCTGCTTTTCCAGCAGAACCAACAGGTCCACAGAAGGTGGACGCTTCCCAGGCCCCGCCCACAGGCCCCGCCCACAGGCCCCGCCCACAGGCCCCGCCCACAGCCCCATGATGTGGTTTGTGAGGTTGCGTGGCGCCACTCGTTTTGCGCCACTTTTACTGTGAACGTTTATTTATTTAAATGTGTGAAATCTTTTTGCCTTGAGGCAGAAGTTTGTGGACGTTGGGTTCAGACGGCACCAGAACCAGAACCAGAACCAGCAGGCGGCCCGTTTGGATCCTGGTTAATCTGCAGGAGGAGCAGCCGATGAACCGTCCGCAAACTCCTGTGTGCTTGTTTATGTTTACTGTGTCAACAACGTAAACAATAAAAAAAACAAATATTTTTCTGATTTTATTCCAACTCTGAACGTGTTGTTTGCTCGCTGCTCTCTGATTGGCTGTCGACGATCAATGAGTGAAAGGGTCGGCAGGTGAGCAGGAAGGTGAATAAACACGTGTTTCAGAGTGGCGCCGCCCTGCTGGTTCGGATACGGAGCTGTTGTGATGCGTAACCGGGGCAACGGGGAGGTTGTTAGCATGTGGGAGCAGCTAGTGTTGTGTGGATGCACGACTTAAACAGACAGCCAATAACCTCTATCACAGGAGAAAACAGCAGACACAAAACAAACTTTTAATTCACTTATTTCTAAGTGTTTTATTAAACAAGAATCTTTCTTCGAGGCAAGACAATTTTATTTGGAGAGCACAGTTCGTACACAAGGCAACTCAAAGTGCTTTAGAGCTACATTAAAATCACAAGAAGGCAATAAAATCATTAAATAAACATTAATAATTCAATTAAAAGCAAAGAGTTGTCACGCCCACGGGACTTATGTTTTAAGTTTTAGGTTACGTTTTGGTTTTCAGTCCATGTTTAGTTTTTAGTTTTGCCATGTTTTAGTTTCCCTTCACTCAGGTAATTACATTACATTTTAATATATATATATTATAATATATATAATAATTAGTTCATTCCCCTCACCTGTCTGTCATGGTCACCAGCTGAAGCTGTCTCCAATCACTCCCAGACACCTGTTTAGTTTCCAGTCTCCCGTCCTTTCGTCGGATCTTTTCGTTACCTTGTTCCCTGTGCTACCCATGTTCTTCGTAACCAGCCTGAAGCGAAGTATTTATTTATCCTTTATTCCTTTTGTTTGTTTTTCTCACGTTTTTGAATCCGGCTCAGCTGCGCTTTTTGTTTCAACTTTATTATTTTTATTTTTGTGAAATAAACCAAGTTTTCTTTTATAAGTCTGTGTCCTACATCACCGCCCCCCCCCCCCCGACGAGAGTGCCAGCAGGAGACCCCTCCATGCTTAGTCTTTGGTCCTAGTGTAACCGCTATGAAACCTCTGCGTTGTGTTTAAGGTTAATGGAGAGCACACCGCTGCTCTTTCGAAGGTCTTTTTATTTTCCAACCTTTCCTCACCGAACAGCCCAAAAGAGAGGAAGAGTTTAGGCGGGACCGTGTCTTTTGTCACAAATGTTGCTCCCCCATAACAGAATGTACAGAAAACAAAAGTTCCACCTGACTAATCTTATAAATGTCATAAAAACAATTAAAACAATACAATGTAACATTATGGAGCTCCCCCTACAGGCTTGGAGGTAATGTACGGTTACGGTCTCTTGCTTTGCCGGCCTCTCTCTTTCTCTTCCTTCTTCATCACTCAACGTCTTCTTCTGTTTCTTCGGTGCCTCGTGCTGACAATGTTGCGCTAGCTTAGCCTTGTACCTGGGAGCGTGAGAGGGGTCCATTTGTTTTTGCGGTAGGTGTGCCAGAAAGCTCAGCTCCCGGGCCGCTCCAGCAAAGTTACATAGCGCAGTTTTTCCAACATAGGAGACAGGCCAATCGTAATATTAAAACTCATTCTGGCCGCACAAGTTTTTTCAAGCTGTTATTTTAAGGTAGAAATGTTACATAGTGTAGTTTGTCTCTATTCTTGTGAGTCACGAATAGATGAAGAGTTGAATCAAAGTGGTTGTTTATGAATAAATCCGATGACTCGCATCCAACACGTTGCTTCAGCTACAGCCGGTACAATACAACGAGAGCTCGCGAGCTAATCTCGCGATACATTAATCTGAACAGTCCAATAACGAAACAGCACTGCTGTCTACATCCTTCTTCTTTAGCTGTGCCTCCAACCGGAGTGAATTAATATCCATTACAACAAATAAAATAAAAACATACATACCATGTTGAATGAAATTCACCTGCTTCCACGTGAATAAGATACATTGCATGGTGTGTCCATCTGAACCCACAACTTGGACAGCTCCAAAATTAGTAACACAACAGATACAAAATAAAAAGCTTGTATTCAGATATCTTGTAATAACATACTAATATAAAACATTTAGATATCTTTCAGGCATTTTTCTTTTCACATTTCATCTAACTCATGTACTTTTTGTTAGGTCTAGATACCCTGCCAAACCTGGTGAGATACCCGGAAGGGGTGGGTTGAGTTGGGCCTTCTGCATGCACCTTCGTGTGGTGCTCCACCACCTTGCTGGGAGTCTTTTCTTGATTAAGTTCATTGTGGCATGACTCTGGTGCTGTCGTTACAGAGTTCTCAGACAGTGTTGTTTTGTTGATAAGCGGCTCAGGTGCGTGCTGTGATGTATCCAGTTCCTCTGTGTGTGAAGGTTGTGGCTCTTTAACAGGCAAGATGTGGCGTCTGTTTCGTCGGTGCTCCTTTCCTTCAGACTCAACGATGTATGAACGTGGTTCATTGCACTTTTTCCTTACGATCCCCAGTTTGTTATACCCCTTTGTGGTTTGTAGTCTAATCACCTGGTCCGGTGCGAGGGGTGTCAGTGGCTTGCTGGTTCTGTCGTAGTAGTGTTTCTGTGTTGTGCGCCTCTTTTTTAGCTGCCGCCTGACCTTGGTGGTGGCTTTTGCTGTTGGTCTCAGTAGCTTTTTGCAGATGGGTAAAGTTGTTCTGGTGCGTCGGGACAGTAATCTTTGTGCTGGTGATCCCAGGACCGTGTCGCGGGGCGTGTTGCGCATCCCTAACAAGTTCAGATAGAAATCAGTTCCATCACGCTCTGTGGTCTCTAGCAGCTTCTTTGCACTCCTCACAGCTCTCTCACTGAGCCCATTAGACTGCGGGTACTCGGGGCTACTTGTCACCAGCTGAAAGTCCCATGCTTCTGCGAATTCCTGAAGTGCTTGGCTAGTGAACTGGGTGCCATTGTCAGAGTATAATTTCAGTGGTATGCCATGTACAGAAAAGTGGCGCTTCAGCTTCTGTATGATAGTCTTGGAAGATAAGCTGCTGAGCTGGTCAATTTCAAACCACCCAGAGTATGAGTCCACGAGCACCAGGTAATGATGGCTTTTCCATTCAAAGATGTCGGTGGCAACAATGGACCATGGTAGGTCAGGGACTGTGTGCAGTTTTAATGGTTCCTTTGGTTGGTGTGGTTTCAGGCTGTTACACACACTGCATGATGAGATGACAGTTTCTATGTCACTGTTCACTGATGGCCAGAAGACACTCTCTCTTGCTCTTTTCTTTGTTGACTCTGTCCCTGGGTGTCCTGTGTGTAGCACGCGGAGGTATTCGGACTGCAGAGAGTCAGGCACAACTGCTCTGTTTCCTTTCATGGCGATTTCATTCTCCAGCAGCAGCTCATCACGGAAGTTGAAGAATGGTTTTACCTTGATGGGTACACTGCTTGCATGTCAAGGCCAGCCATTACAAATGTAATTGGTGACTTTCTGAAGGACACTGTCTGACGCAGTGTGCTGCCGAAGTTCTTCAAGGCGCCGTGTAGATATCAGTTGTAGGGCCATTACCTCGAACTCTGCATTTTCAGTATCTTGCGGGCCGACATTGCACTGTGGTGCACGAGAGAGGGTGTCAGCCAGGTACAGGTGTTTGCCTTTTTTGTAGGTGAATGTCAGGCTGAACTTTTGTAACTGCAACATCATGCGCTGCAAACGTGCTGGGACCGTGTGGAATGGTTTGTTGTGGATGGTGACAAGAGGCTGATGGTCAGTCTCAATCAAGACAGGCTTGCCATAGATGTAGTCATAGAAACGGTGACAGGCGAACACTACAGCGAGTAGTTCCTTTTCGATTTGCGCATATCTTGTCTCCGTCTGTGTCAATGTGCGTGATGCGGATGCTATCGGATTTCCGTCCTGGAGGCATGCAGCTCCTAGGCCATGCTGGGAGGCATCACAGGTGAGCGTTACCGGCTTTTCCACGTTGTAGTAGTGAAGCACAGGTGGGCTGGTGATGCATGCCTTCAGTTTGGTGAATGCGTTCTGCCGATGCTCTGGCCAGCTCCACAGCACGTCCTTGTGTAGCAGTTGTCGCAGAGGTGATGTCAGTTCGCTCAGATTTGGAATGAATTTTCCTAGGTAGTCAATCATTCCTAGGAAGCGTTGAAGAGCCATTTTGTCTTCCGGAGGTGGCATGTCACTGATCGCTTTGATTTTTTCGGAAGCCAAGTGATTTCACATTTCACAAGCCAAATGAACCCTTGTTACATTAGTCCCGTTAATGTTTAAGTTTCATCCTCCGGCTTTGTTTTTGAACAGTAAATGCCACTTTGCTTTTTACCCCTTTGTGGCAGTTTGGAATGTCTGTTTAACTTTTGGTTGTTTTGTTGAACAGTTGCAGTGGGCCTATATTTTAACTGGGTGTTTCTTATAGGTTATTTTCCCTTTCTTTGTCTTTATTTAATTAACTGTAATTGTTACACACCTCCTGCCCTGCGGGGTTTATCTGGAACCTGTGTGTCTGTTTTACTTTCATCTCCACCTGCCGTTTCTCATCCTGACTTTTAATCAAAAAATCAAAAAGAGGCTTTTATTGTGAAGGCTCGTCTGTACCGGATGCGCACGTGTGTGCGCGCGCGGCCCCTCCCTGCAGCGGAGCGTCAGAAGCAGAAGGAGCTGAAGGTCACAGCATCCTCAGCATCTCATCGATTTAAGCTCCGCTGGTCGGCGCGTGACACAGGAGCCACACGCACGTCCCCGCCGCACCGTGTCCGTGAGCCCCGTGAGTCCGCGCACCCGCCGCCGCCGCCATGGGGAACCGGGGGATGGAGGAGCTGATCCCGCTGGTGAACCGGCTGCAGGACGCCTTCTCCGCCATCGGACAGAACTCTGAGCTGGACCTGCCGCAGATCGCTGTGGTGGGCGGGCAGAGCGCCGGCAAGAGCTCGGTGCTGGAGAACTTCGTGGGCAAGTGAGTCATGCTGTGTGTGGGAGCCGAACCGGGCCGAGCCGAACAGGGCCGAGCCGGGCCGAGCCACAGAGCCTGAACGCACAGCGGTGTCACGTGTTAAAATGGTCCAGTGGAATTCCTTCCAGCAGAATCAGGCCAGCTGATCAATAACTGATCGATCAGCTGGCCTGAGGAGGTTCTGCAGGTCTGACCTGTTCTGAGGGTTTGAGTCTGAACTCTGAACTGAACTCATCATCATATGTTTTAGCTCATCAGCTTCATTTTATTCTGTTAACAAACATCGTTTTATTCTGATAACAAACATCGTTTTATTCTGTTAACAAACATCGTTTTACTCTGATAACAAACATCGTTTTATTCTGTTAACAAACATCGTTTTACTCTGATAACAAACATCGTTTTACTCTGTTAACAAACATCGGTTTATTCTGTTAACAAACATCGTTTTATTCTGTTAACAAACATCGTTTTATTCTGTTTACAAACATCGTTTTATTCTGTTAACAAACATCGTTTTACTCTGATAACAAACATCGTTTTACTCTGATAACAAACATCGTTTTATTCTGTTAACAAACATCGTTTTATTCTGATAACAAACATCGTTTTATTCTGTTAACAAACATCGTTTTATTCTGATAACAAACATCGTTTTATTCTGTTAACAAACATCGTTTTACTCTGATAACAAACATCGTTTTATTCTGATAACAAACATCGTTTTATTCTGTTAACAAACATCGTTTTATTCTGTTAACAAACATCGTTTTATTCTGATAACAAACATCGTTTTATTCTGATAACAAACATCGTTTTATTCTGATAACAAACATCGTTTTATTCTGATAACAAACATCGTTTTATTCTGTTAACAAACATCGTTTTATTCTGATAACAAACATCGTTTTATTCTGTTAACAAACATCGTTTTACTCTGATAACAAACATCGTTTTATTCTGATAACAAACATCGTTTTATTCTGTTTACAAACATCGTTTTATTCTGATAACAAACATAATTTTATTCTGTTAACAAACATCGTTTTATTCTGATAACAAACATCGTTTTATTCTGTTTACAAACATCGTTTTATTCTGTTAACAAACATCGTTTTATTCTGTTAAATAGTTCTGTAATAGTTCTGTTAATAGAAAATGGTTGGATGGATATCTCAGCCTGTTAGTCCACAGACTGAGACGTGTCAGTAATTAGCTTTAGCTTCTAATTAGCTTTAGCTTCTCCTAATTAGCTTTAGCTTCTCCTAATTAGCTCTTTCCCCTGCTGACAGGGACTTCCTGCCCCGGGGTTCAGGGATTGTCACTCGGCGCCCCCTGGTGCTTCAGCTCATCACCTCTCCGACAGGTGAGACTCAGACTATCACATATCTGATCACCTGCATTGATCCGGTGGGATGTTTATTGATCCGGTGTTATTGTTAATTGATCCGGTGTGATTGTTTATTGATCCGGTGTGATGTTAATTGATCCGGTGTGATGTTAATTGATCCGGTGTGATGTTTATTGATCCGGTGTTGATGTTTATTGATCCGGTGTGATTGTTTATTGATCCGGTGTGATGTTTATTGATCCGGTGTTGATGTTTATTGATCCGGTGTTATTGTTAATTGATCCGGTGTGATTGTTAATTGATCCGGTGTGATGTTTATTGATCCGGTGTTGATGTTTATTGATCCGGTGTGATTGTTTATTGATCCGGTGTGATGTTTATTGATCCGGTGTTGATGTTTATTGATCCGGTGTTATTGTTAATTGATCCGGTGTGATTGTTTATTGATCCGGTGTGATGTTAATTGATCCGGTGTGATGTTAATTGATCCGGTGTTGATGTTAATTGATCCGGTGTGATTGTTTATTGATCCGGTGTGATGTTAATTGATCCGGTGTTGATGTTTATTGATCCGGTGTTGATGTTTATTGATCCGGTGTGATGTTAATTGATCCGGTGTGATTGTTTATTGATCCGGTGTGATTGTTTATTGATCCAGTGTGATGTTAATAGATCCGGTGTGATGTTAATTGATCCGGTGTGATGTTAATAGATCCGGTGTGATGTTAATAGATCCAGTGTGATGTTTATTGATCCGGTGTGATGTTAATTGATCCGGTGTGATTGTTTATTGATCCGGTGTGATGTTTATTGATCCAGTGTGATGTTAATAGATCCGGTGTGATGTTTATTGATCCTGTGAGATGTTAATTGATCCGGTGTTATTGTTTATTGATCCAGTGTGATGTTAATAGATCCGGTGTTATGTTTATTGATCCGGTGTGATGTTAATTGATCCGGTGTGATTGTTTATTGATCCAGTGTGATGTTAATAGATCCGGTGTTATTGTTTATTGATCCGGTGTGATGTTAATTGATCCGGTGTTATGTTTATTGATCCTGTGAGATGTTAATTGATCCGGTGTGATTGTTTATTGATCCAGTGTGATGTTAATAGATCCGGTGTTATTGTTTATTGATCCGGTGTGATGTTAATTGATCCGGTGTGATGTTTATTGATCCGGTGTGATGTTTATTGATCCAGTGTGATGTTAATAGATCCGGTGTTATTGTTTATTGATCCGGTGTGATGTTAATTGATCCGGTGTGATGTTTATTGATCCGGTGTGATGTTAATTGATCCGGTGTGATGTTTATTGATCCGGTGTGATGTTAATGATCCGGTGTGATGTTTATTGATCCGGTGTGATGCTAATTGATCCGGTGTTATTGTTAATTGATCCGGTGTGATGTTTATTGATCCGGTGTGATGCTAATTGATCCGGTGTTATTGTTAATTGATCCGGTGTTGATGTTTATTGATCCGGTGTGATGTTAATTGATCCGGTGTTATTGTTTATTGATCCGGTGTGATGTTTATTGATCCGGTGTGATGTTTATTGATCAGAGTTTGCAGAGTTCCTGCACTGTAAAGGGAAGAAGTTCATCGACTTTGATGAAGTTCGTCAGGAGATCGAAGCTGAAACCGATCGAGCGACTGGACAAAACAAAGGAATCAGTCCAGTCCCCATCAACCTGAGGGTGTATTCCCCCAACGGTAACACACCTGACACTCACATGACACACTGACCCGACCCTGCCTTCCCTGACCCTGCCTTACCCGACCTTACCTTACCTGACCCTACCTTACCCGACCCTGCCTTACCCGACCTTACCTTACCTTACTTTACCTGACCCTACCTTACCCGACCCTGCCTTACCCGACCCTGCCTTACCCGACCTTACCTTACCCGACCCTGCCTTACCCGACCTTACCTTACCCGACCCGGCCTTACCTGACCCTGCCTTACCTGACCCTACCTTACTCAACCCTGCCTTACCCGACCCTGCCTTACCCGACCCTACCTTACCCGACCTTGCCTTACCCGACCTTACCTTACCCGACCTTACCTTACCTGACCCTACCTTACCTGACCCTGCCTTACCTGACCCTACCTTACCCGACCCTGCCTTACCCGACCTTACCTTACCTGACCCTACCTTACCTGACCCTGCCTTACCTGACCCTGCCTTACCCGACCCTGCCTTACCCGACCCTGCCTTACCCGACCCTGCCTTACCCGACCCTACCTTACCCGACCCTGCCTTACCCGACCCTGCCTTCCCTGACCCTGCCTTACCCGACCCGGCCTTACCCGACCCGGCCTTACCCGACCCGGCCTTACCCGACCCTGCCTTACCCGACCCGGCCTTACCCGACCCTGCCTTACCCGACCCTGCCTTACCCGACCCTACCTTACCCGACCCTGCCTTACCCGACCCTGCCTTCCCTGACCCTGCCTTACCCGACCCTGCCTTACCCGACCCTGCCTTACCCGACCCGGCCTTACCCGACCCGGCCTTACCCGACCCTGCCTTACCCGACCCTGCCTTACCCGACCCTGCCTTACCCGACCCTGCCTTACCTGACCCTACCTTACCCGACCCTGCCTTACCCGACCCGGCCTTACCTGACCCTACCTTACCCGACCCTGCCTTACCCGACCCTGCCTTACCCGACCCTGCCTTACCCGACCCTGCCTTACCCGACCCGGCCTTACCTGACCTTCCTTACTTTACCTGACCCTACCTTACCTGACCCTACCTTACTTTACCTGACCCTACCTTACCTGACCCTACCTTACTTTACCTGACCCTACCTTACCTGACCCTACCTTACCTTACCTGAACTTCCTTACTTTACCCGACCCTGCCTTTCCTGACCTTCCTTACTTTACCTGACCCTACTTTACCCGACCCTGCCTTACCTGACCTTCCTTACTTTACCTGACCCTACCTTACCTGACCCTACCTTACCTGACCTTCCTTACTTTACCCGACCCTGCCTTTCCTGACCTTCCTTACTTTACCTGACCCTACCTTACCTGACCCTACCTTACCTGACCCTACCTTACCCGACCCTGCCTTTCCTGACCTTCCTTACTTTACCTGACCCTACCTCACCCGACCCTGCCTTACCTGACCTTCCTTACTTTACCTGACCCTACCTTACCTGACCCTACCTTACCTGACCTTCCTTACTTTACCCGACCCTGCCTTTCCTGACCTTCCTTACTTTACCTGACCCTACCTTACCCGACCCTGCCTTACCTGACCTTCCTTACTTTACCCGACCCTACCTTACCTGACCTTCCTTACTTTACCCAACCCTGCCTTACCCAACCCTACCTTACCCGACCCTGCCTTACCTGACCCTACCTTACCCGACCCTACCTTACCCGACCTTCCTTACTTTACCCGACCCTACCTTACCCGACCCTGCCTTACCTGACCTTCCTTACTTTACCTGACCTTCCTTACTTTACCCGACCCTACCTTACCCGACCCTACCTTACCCGACCTTCCTTACTTTACCTGACCCTACCTTACCCGACCCTACCTTACCCGACCCTACCTTACCCGACCCTACCTTACCCGACTTTCCTTACTTTACCCGACCCTACCTTACCCGACCCTACCTTACCCGACCTTCCTTACTTTACCCGACCCTACCTTACCCGACCCTACCTTACCCGACTTTCCTTACCTTACCCGACCCTGCCTTACCTGACCTTCCTTACTTTACCTGACCCTACCTTACCCGACCCTACCTTACCCGACCCTGCCTTACCTGACCTTCCTTACTTTACCTGACCCTACCTTACCTGACCCTACCTTACCTGACCTTCCTTACTTTACCCGACCCTGCCTTTCCTGACCTTCCTTACTTTACCTGACCCTACCTTACCCGACCCTGCCTTACCTGACCTTCCTTACTTTACCCGACCCTACCTTACCTGACCTTCCTTACTTTACCCAACCCTGCCTTACCTGACCCTACCTTACCCGACCCTACCTTACCCGACCTTCCTTACTTTACCCAACCCTGCCTTACCTGACCCTACCTTACCCGACCCTACCTTACCCGACCTTCCTTACTTTACCCGACCCTACCTTACCCGACCCTGCCTTACCTGACCTTCCTTACTTTACCTGACCTTCCTTACTTTACCCGACCCTACCTTACCCGACCCTACCTTACCCGACCTTCCTTACTTTACCTGACCCTACCTTACCCGACCCTACCTTACCCGACCCTACCTTACCCGACCTTCCTTACTTTACCCGACCCTACCTTACCCGACCCTACCTTACCCGACCTTCCTTACTTTACCCGACCCTACCTTACCCGACCCTACCTTACCCGACCCTGCCTTACCTGACCTTCCTTACTTTACCTGACCTTCCTTACTTTACCCGACCCTACCTTACCCGACCCTACCTTACCCGACCTTCCTTACTTTACCTGACCCTACCTTACCCGACCCTACCTTACCCGACCCTACCTTACCCGACCTTCCTTACTTTACCCGACCCTACCTTACCCGACCCTGCCTTACCTGACCTTCCTTACTTTACCTGACCCTACCTTACCCGACCCTACCTTACCCGACCCTACCTTACCCGACCTTCCTTACTTTACCCGACCCTACCTTACCCGACCCTACCTTACCCGACCCTGCCTTACCTGACCTTCCTTACTTTACCTGACCCTACCTTACCCGACCCTACCTTACCCGACCCTACCTTACCCGACCTTCCTTACTTTACCCGACCCTACCTTACCCGACCCTACCTTACCCGACCTTCCTTACTTTACCCGACCCTACCTTACCCGACCCTGCCTTACCTGACCTTCCTTACTTTACCTGACCCTACCTTACCCGACCCTACCTTACCCGACCCTACCTTACCCGACCTTCCTTACTTTACCCGACCCTACCTTACCCGACCCTACCTTACCCGACCTTCCTTACTTTACCCGACCCTACCTTACCCGACCCTGCCTTACCTGACCTTCCTTACTTTACCTGACCCTACCTTACCTGACCTTCCTTACTTTACCCGACCCTACCTTACCCGACCCTACCTTACCCGACCCTACCTTACCTGACCTTCCTTACTTTACCTGACCCTACCTTACCTGACCTTCCTTACTTTACCCGACCCTACCTTACCTGACCTTCCTTACTTTACCCGACCCTACCTTACCCGACCCTACCTTACCCGACCCTACCTTACCTGACCTTCCTTACTTTACCTGACCCTACCTTACCTGACCCGGCCTTACCCGACCCTGCCTTACCTGACCTTCCTTACTTTACCTGACCCTACCTTACCTGACCTTCCTTACTTTACCCGACCCTACCTTACCCGACCCTACCTTACCCGACCCTACCTTACCTGACCTTCCTTACTTTACCTGACCCTACCTTACCTGACCTTCCTTACTTTACCCGACCCTACCTTACCTGACCTTCCTTACTTTACCCGACCCTACCTTACCCGACCCTACCTTACCTGACCTTCCTTACTTTACCTGACCCTACCTTACCCGACCCTACCTTACCCGACCCTACCTTACCTGACCTTCCTTACTTTACCTGACCCTACCTTACCTGACCCGGCCTTACCCGACCCTGCCTTACCTGACCTTCCTTACTTTACCTGACCCTACCTTACCTGACCTTCCTTACTTTACCCAACCCTACCTTACCTGACCTTCCTTACTTTACCCGACCCTACCTTACCCGACCCTACCTTACCTGACCTTCCTTACTTTACCTGACCCTACCTTACCCGACCCTACCTTACCCGACCCTACCTTACCTGACCTTCCTTACTTTACCTGACCCTACCTTACCTGACCCGGCCTTACCCGACCCTGCCTTACCTGACCTTCCTTACTTTACCTGACCCTACCTTACCTGACCTTCCTTACTTTACCCGACCCTACCTTACCTGACCTTCCTTACTTTACCTGACCCTACCTTACCTGACCCGGCCTTACCCGACCCTGCCTTACCTGACCTTCCTTACTTTACCTGACCCTACCTTACCTGACCTTCCTTACTTTACCCGACCCTACCTTACCCGACCCTACCTTACCCGACCCTACCTTACCTGACCTTCCTTACTTTACCCGACCCTACCTTACCCGACCCTACCTTACCTGACCTTCCTTACTTTACCTGACCCTACCTTACCCGACCCTACCTTACCCGACCCTACCTTACCTGACCTTCCTTACTTTACCTGACCCTACCTTACCCGACCCTACCTTACCCGACCCTACCTTACCTGACCTTCCTTACTTTACCTGACCCTACCTTACCTGACCCGGCCTTACCCGACCCTGCCTTACCTGACCTTCCTTACTTTACCTGACCCGTTCCTTACCCGACCCTGCCTTACCTGACCTTCCTTACTTTACCTGACCCTACCTTACCTGACCCTACCTTACCTGACCTTCCTTACTTTACCTGACCCTACCTTACCCGACCCTACCTTACCCGACCCTACCTTACCTGACCCTGCCTTACCTGACCCTACCTTACCCGACCCTACCTTACCCGACCCTGCCTTACCCGACCCTGCCTTACCCGACCCTACCTTACCCGACCCTGCCTTACCCGACCCTACCTTACCTGACCCTGCCTTACCCGACCCTACCTTACCCGACCCTGCCTTACCCGACCCTGCCTTACCCGACCCTACCTTACCCGACCCTGCCTTACCCGACCCTGCCTTACCCGACCCCGCCTTACCCGACCCTGCCTTACCCGACCCTGCCTTACCCGACCCTACCTTACCCGACCCTGCCTTACCCGACCCTGCCTTACCCGACCCTGCCTTACCCGACCCTGCCTTACCCGACCCTACCTTACCCGACCCTACCTTACCCGACCCTGCCTTACCCGACCCTACCTTACCCGACCCTGCCTTACCCGACCCGGCCTTACCCGACCCTACCTTAACTGACCCTGCATCTGGTCTGTGTTTTCTCAGTGCTGAACCTGACTCTGGTGGATCTCCCGGGAATGACGAAGGTCCCTGTGGGCGATCAGCCACCTGACATCGAGAACCAGATCAGAGAAATGCTCATGCAGTTCGTCACCAAAGACAACTGCCTCCTATTGGCTGTTTCTCCGGCCAACTCTGACCTCGCCAACTCCGATGCTTTGAAGATCGCCAAGGAGGTTGACCCACAAGGTCAGAGTGTAGCTCCGCCCACATCCTCTACACCTTCCGCCTGACGTCAGAGTCAGGAAGTAAAAGGTTGTGAATGTGTTGCAGGGCTGAGGACCATCGGCGTGATAACCAAACTGGATCTGATGGATGAAGGAACCGATGCCAGAGACATCCTGGAGAACAAGTTGCTGCCGCTGCGCAGAGGTAGGACATCACGCAGAATCCTGACCAGTTAGAGAGAGAGAAGAGAGTCCAGATTTCCAGTTAGAGACAGAACATAGTCCGGGCGTCCGGTTAGAGAGAGAGAGAGGACAGAGTCCGGGCATCCGGTTAGAGAGAGAGAGGACAGAGTCCGGGCGTCCGGTTAGAGAGAGAGAGGACAGAGTCCGGGCGTCCGGTTAGAGAGAGAGGACAGAGTCCGGGCGTCCGGTTAGAGAGAGAGGACAGAGTCCGGGCGTCCGGTTAGAGAGAGAGGACAGAGTCCGGGCGTCCGGTTAGAGAGAGAGAGGACAGAGTCCGGGCGTCCGGTTAGAGAGAGAGAGGACAGAGTCCGGGCGTCCGGTTAGAGAGAGAGGACAGAGTCCGGGTGTCCGGTTAGAGAGAGAGAGGACAGAGTCCGGGCGTCCGGTTAGAGAGAGAGGACAGAGTCCGGGCGTCCGGTTAGAGAGAGAGGACAGAGTCGCCCGGACTCTGTCCTCTCTCTCTAATTGGATTATTTTATGAATTATGATTATTATTAATTAATTGAATTCCAATTGGCTTGAATTGGACTTACTATCTAAGTGCCTTGAGATGACATTTGTTGTATTTGGCGCTATATAAATAAAAATGAATTGAATTGAATAGAGTCCGGGCGTCCGGTTAGAGAGAGAGGACAGAGTCCGGGCGTCCGGTTAGAGAGAGAGAACAGAGTCCGGGCGTCCGGTTAGAGAGAGAGGACAGAGTCCGGGCGTCCGGTTAGAGAGAGAGGACAGAGTCCGGGCGTCCGGTTAGAGAGAGAGAGAGGACAGAGTCCGGGCGTCCGGTTAGAGAAAGAGGACAGGGTCCGGGCGTCCGGTTAGAGAGAGAGAGGACAGAGTCCGGGCGTCCGGTTAGAGAGAGAGGACAGGGTCCGGGCGTCCGGTTAGAGAGAGAGGACAGAGTCCGGGCGTCCGGTTAGAGAGAGAGAGGAGAGAGTCCGGGCGTCCGGTTAGAGAGAGAGGACAGAGTCCGGGCGTCCGGTTAGAGAGAGAGAGAGGACAGAGTCCGGGCGTCCGGTTAGAGAGAGAGAGAGGACAGAGTCCGGGCGTCCGGTTAGAGAGAGAGAGAGGACAGAGTCCGGGTGTCCGGTTAGAGAGAGAGAGAGGACAGAGTCCGGGTGTCCGGTTAGAGAGAGAGAGAGGACAGAGTCCGGGCGTCCGGTTAGAGAGAGAGAGAGGCCAGAGTCCGGGCGTCCGGTTAGAGACAGAACAGAGTCCGGGCGTCCGGTTAGAGACAGAACAGAGTCCGGGCGTCCGGTTAGAGACAGAACAGAGTCCGGGCGTCCGGTTAGAGACAGAACAGAGTCCGGGCGTCCGGTTAGAGAGAGAGACCAGAGTCCGGGCGTCCGGTTAGAGAGAGAGACCAGAGTCTGGGCGTCCGGTTAGAGAGAGAGACCAGAGTCTGGGCGTCCGGTTAGAGAGAGAGACCAGAGTCTGGGCGTCCGGTTAGAGAGAGAGACCAGACAGAGTCCGGGCGTCCGGTTAGAGAGAGAGGGAGGACAGAGTCCGGGCGTCCGGTTAGAGAGAGAGGGAGGACAGAGTCCGGGCGTCCGGTTAGGGAGAGAGAGAGAGAGAGGACAGAGTCCGGGCGTCCGGTTAGAGAGAGAGAGAGGACAGAGTCTGGGCGTCCGGTTAGAGAGAGAGAGAGAGAGAGAGAGAGAGAGAGAGAGAGAGAGAGAGAGGACAGAGTCCGGGCGTCCGGTTAGAGAGAGAGAGAGGACAGAGTCCGGGCGTCCGGTTAGAGAGAGAGAGAGGACAGAGTCTGGGCGTCCGGTTAGTGAGAGAGAGAGAGAGAGAGAGAGAGAGAGAGAGAGAGAGAGAGAGGACAGAGTCCGGGCGTCCGGTTAGAGAGAGAGAGAGGACAGAGTCCGGGCGTCCGGTTAGAGAGAGAGAGAGGACAGAGTCCGGGCGTCCGGTTAGAGAGAGAGAGAGAGAGAGAGGACAGAGTCCGGGCGTCCGGTTAGAGAGAGAGAGAGGACAGAGTCCGGGCGTCCGGTTAGAGAGAGAGAGAGGACAGAGTCCGGGCGTCCGGTTAGAGAGAGAGAGAGGACAGAGTCCGGGCGTCCGGTTAGAGAGAGACAGAGGACAGAGTTCAGGTAGACTCAAAGAGACGTTGTTTGGTCTCAGGTTACATCGGGGTGGTGAATCGCAGTCAGAAGGACATCGATGGGAAGAAAGACATCACAGCAGCTCTGCAGGCTGAGAGGAAATTCTTCTTGTCTCATCCTTCGTATCGCCACCTGGCCGACCGCATGGGCACCGCTTACCTGCAGAAAATCCTCAACCAGGTAAACACACATTTGTCCTCATCTCACTCTGATGTTTCCCGTTTACACAGTCAGGATGTCAGTTTGATATGAAACAAGCTCCGAACGCACCATAGAAGAAGAGCTGTGATGGCACTAGGGATGGGAATTGATAAGATTTTTACGATTCCAATTCCATTTTCGATTCTGCTCAACGATTCGGTTCTTTGTCGGTTCCCTTATCGATTCTCATTTGGAGAAAAAGGACAACAAACCGGTCGATTAGCATCAACTTTGTTTAGTTTAGAAGTAACACGAGTCATGACCTCACAAACCCAACAACGGTGAGGTCCACATTGGTCTATCCTGGCCTGGGTAATTTAACTCTTCCTGCTCTGGTGAAAGGAGAAGCTGGAGGTAGAGGTGAACTGGGGGTAGTACCACCAGCCTCTGGCTCTGAGCCAGTCAGGCTCTGTCTCTCATGATTTCATCTAAATGTAATGCCTGAGAAGGCATTCATCTAACCTTAACCGTTACTAACAGCAGCTTTTACAATCAGGCAAATGCTGCTAACATGATAGGCAGTGTTTGTTAGTTAGTTACCTGCAGTGTTAGCTGAGGACATGCTAACGTTGCTAACGTTGCTAACGTTGCTGGGCTCAGATTCACCAACGTTAGTCCGGAGCGGATCGAAAACGCGACATTAATTCATAGTTATTGCATGTTGGTAGTATTTCCTCCCTTTGGTGAAATATTCACTTTGCAAGTTGCCCTGTTGTCGTCTTTTTTAGGGATGTGTAACCAAACTTTCGAGCGTTTGTACCGCTTGGGCGCCATGTTTACTGTTGGCTGCTGGCTGCGCTGGACTCGCCACGCAATGTTGCGTGGTGACGTCATTCTCGCCCACTGGAATCGATAAGGGAATTGTTTGCAAAATCGCCAAAACGATTCCAAGGAATTGAAACACTGGGAACCGGTTCTCAACAAGAACCGGTTTTCGATTCCCATCCCTAAATGGCACCAGAGCTGGGATGTTCTTACGTTCGACACCTGCATGTAGTCACACCATTCAAACCAGTCTGCTGGTCCAGACACAACCAGCTGCACCTCAACCATAGCAACAAAACATCTCTTCGTTACTCCTAGCAACTGACCAACCACATCCGGGACACGTTGCCGGCGTTACGCAGCAAACTGCAGAGCCAGCTGCTGTCCATCGAGAAGGAGGTGGAGGAATACAAGAACTTCAGACCGGACGACCCGAGCCGCAAGACCAAGGCCCTGCTGCAGTTAGTACTGCACAGTACTACACACATTACTGCACAGTACACAGTACTACACACATTACTGCACCGTACTACACACATTACTGCACAGTACTACACACATTACTGCACAGTACTACACACATTACTGCACAGTACACAGTACTACACACATTACTGCACAGTACTACACACATTACTGCACAGTACTACACACATTACTGCACAGTACACAGTACTACACACATTACTGCACCGTACTACACACATTACTGCACAGTACTACACACATTACTGCACAGTACACAGTACTACACACATTACTGCACCATACTACACGCATTACTGCACAGTACTACACACATTACTGCACAGTACTACACGCATTACTGCACAGTACTACACACATTACTGCACAGTACTACACACATTACTGCACAGTACTACAGGCATTACTGCACAGTACTACACACATTACTGCACAGTACTACAGGCATTACTGCACAGTACTACACACATTACTGCACAGTACACAGTACTACACAAATTACTGCACCGTACTACACACATTACTGCACAGTACTACACACATTACTGCACAGTACACAGTACTACACACATTACTGCACAGTACTACACGCATTACTGCACAGTACTACACACATTACTGCACAGTACTACACGCATTACTGCACAGTACACAGTACTGCACGCATTACTGCACAGTACTACAGGCATTACTGCACAGTACTACACACATTACTGCACAGTACACAGTACTACACGCATTACTGCACAGTACTACACGCATTACTGCGCAGTACTACACACATTACTGCGCAGTACTACACACATTACTGCACAGTACACACACATTACTGCACAGTACACACACATTACTGCACAGTACACAGTACTACACACATTACTGCACAGTACTACACACATTACTGCACAGTACTACACACATTACTGCACAGTACTACACACATTACTGCACAGTATACAGTACTACACACATTACTGCGCAGTATACAGTACTACACACATTACTGCACAGTACACAGTACTACACACATTACTACGCAGTACTACAGGCATTACTGCACAGTACACACACATTACTGCACAGTACACAGTACTACACGCATTACTGCACAGTACTACACGCATTACTGCACAGTACTACACGCATTACTGCACAGTACTACACACATTACTGCACAGTACTACACGCATTACTGCACAGTACACAGTACTGCACGCATTACTGCACAGTACTACAGGCATTACTGCACAGTACTACACACATTACTGCACAGTAGTACACACATTACTGCACAGTACACACACATTACTGCACAGTACACAGTACTACACACATTACTACACAGTACTACACACATTACTGCACAGTACACACATATTACTGCACAGTACACACATATTACTGCACAGTACACAGTACTACACACATTACTACACAGTACTACACACATTACTGCACAGTACACACAGTACTACCAGAGCGTACATAAAAGTGGTATAGGCTAGAGGGAAATAAGCTTCAGGTTTGTCCTTGTGGCAGAAAGTAACGTCAGTTTGAGGCCTTAAAATGCATCGGGGAAGAGAGAGATGTGTGGTAAAGGAAGGGCAGTGTGGCCGCATCGATCAGTACTTTTTAAGAAGTCAATCGAGTAAGTCGGATTAAGTCCAGCGGCAGGTAGAAAACCACAGTCTGAAGGATATCAATAACACAGCTACGGAGGGGGAGGAGGAGGTTCTAAGAGGGATGCAGCTGATACTGAGGTGAACAGGCCAGTTAGAGAGAGAAATATGGAGCAGAAAGCTAGAGTTAAGTGGCCGAGGGCAAATAGTTACAAAGAATGGGAGGCAGTCAATAAAGATTTGTCAATAATATTGGGTAGGTTAGGAGGAAATGCAAGCGATACGCTAGAGAAGATGGGAGATATAATTTACTCCTATGGTGTAGAAAGGTTTGGGGTGCAAGATAGAAAGAGGGTTGAAAGAGAACCAATTTCTCCGTCTAGACTTAACTAAATGTAAAGGAAAGAAGGAATTTAAGAAAGCAGTGGAAAAGAGCTACAGAAGAAGAGAGGGAGGGAATTAATGTTTTGCAGGAAGAACTGAGAGGCAGGCTAGCAATACTCAGAAGGGCTGAATGTCTTAGGAAAAAGAGAAAGAAGAAAGAATATGTAAGGACGGCGTTTCACAGGGACCCGTTCAAGTTTGTTAAAGGGTTGTTTAACCAGGAAAAGGGAGGGCAGCTTAAGGCAACAAAGTCAGAGGTGGAAGAGTATCTAAGAAACACATATTCAGATCCTGAGCAGCGTAGAGGAGCAGGCCTTCCACCACCTACTCTCTGATCTGGACTTCAGGGACTGAGGCACATATTTCATGTTTTCCATGTTGGGATTTCATAACAAGGGACCAAAAAAAATACAGACAGACTTCAGTGTCACTTAATGAAGTTGTAAAGATAAACGAAGGCAGGTAAACTTAGGAGGGTCCAAGGTACAGAGAGTTGCAATTCAGTTTGCTCAAGAGGGGGAGAAAGTTAAAAAGACGACAAGGAGGCACGGCAGCTTGGAGGATGCTTGTGATTGGGAGATGCAGGTAGATTTAGGAAATAAGCATGTTGTTCCCCAGGAAATAGCCTCTACAAACCTAAGGCCTGATATAGTCTTGTGGTCTAGGAGTAGAATGAGAGTCTATTTCATAGAGCTGACTGTTCCTTGGGAGGAATTAGTAGAGGAAGCATATGAAAGGAAAAAGCTTAGGTATGTGGAGTTGGGGGCAGAAGCAGAGCAGCGAGGATGGAAGGTTAGAATCTGTCCAGTGGAAGTAGGATGTAGAGGATTTGTTGCAAAGTCTGCTGTCTCATTGCTGAGGGAGCTGGGTGTAAGTGGACAGAGTGTGAGGAAAATAGTGAAGGAAGTGTCAGATGAGGCAGTAAAGTCCAGTCAGTGGATTTGGATTAGAAGAAGCAATAGCAGCTGGGGCCCAGCAGGGGGGGCACTTAGGGTAAACAGACTTTTGGAAGAAGCAAAGAAGAAGTTCGGGATATTTAAGTGGAGGGTGTGGCCCACGTGAGCCTTTTGAAACCAGGCGGCCATTTTAGGCGAGTTGGCCTGTATGGCCTTGTTTCTGCTGGCATTTTTAGTGACTGTAGGACTGTTTAGGTGAGTTTGTCTGCTGAATCTGCTGGTGTGTCTTGTCCTGCCTCCACCTCTGGCACCCTCTATACTTTCATTACCCCCTACCCGAACCAGGGTTTGTATCCCATTCCTACTTATCTTTACCTCTTCTATTACCACTCAGTACCACTCAGTACCACTCAGTACCGCTCAGTAGCACTCAGTACCACTCAGTACCGCTCAGTACCACTCAGTACCGCTCAGTACCACTCAGTACCGCTCAGTACCACTCAGTACCACTCAGTACCGCTCAGTACCACTCAGTACCACTCAGTACCGCTCAGTACCACTCAGTACCGCTCAGTACCGCTCAGTACCACTCAGTACCTTGACTGATGGTGATATTTGTGCATCAGGATGGTGCAGCAGTTCGCGGTGGACTTTGAAAAGAGGATCGAAGGTTCTGGAGACCAGGTGGACACCTACGAGCTGTCCGGAGGAGCAAAGATCAACCGCATCTTCCACGAGCGTTTTCCCTTCGAGCTCGTCAAGGTAAACACTTCACAGGTGCAGGTGTTGTCATGGTGATGTTCTGTGCTGCAACAAGTACGCCGACGTATCATCGATGTGTTTCACCTGCAGCTGGAGGGCGACGAGAAGACTCTGCGCAAAGAGATCAGCTACGCCATCAAGAACATCCACGGAATCAGGTTTGTACAGGTGTGTGTGTGTACAGGTGTGTGTGTGTAGGTGTGTGTGTAGGTGTGTGTGTACAGGTGTGTGTACAGGTGTGTGTGTGTACAGGTGTGTGTACAGGTGTGTGTGTACAGGTGTGTGTGTACAGGTGTGTGTACAGGTGTGTGCACTGGTGTGTGTACAGGTGTGTGTGTGTACAGGTGTGTGTACAGGTGTGTGTAGGTGTGTATACGTGTGTGTACAGGTGTGTGTACAGGTGTGTGTGTGTACAGGTGTGTGTACAGGTGTGTGCACTGGTGTGTGTACAGGTGTGTGTGTGTAGGTGTGTGTACAGGTGTGTGTGTGTACAGGTGTGTGTACAGGTGTGTGTACAGGTGTGTGTACAGGTGTGTGTGTACAGGTGTGTGTACAGGTGTGTGCACTGGTGTGTGTACAGGTGTGTGTGTAGGTGTGTGTGTGTAGGTGTGTGTACAGGTGTGTGTGTGTGTACAGGTGTGTGTACAGGTGTGTGTGTGTACAGGTGTGTGTGTACAGGTGTGTGTACAGGTGTGTGTGTGTACAGGTGTGTGTACAGGTGTGTGTGCACTGGTGTGTGTACAGGTGTGTGTACAGGTGTGTGCACTGGTGTGTGAACAGGTGTGTGTACAGGTGTGTGTGTGTGTGTCTGTACAGGTGCTTGTACAGGTGTGTGTTTACAGGTGTGTTTGTGTGTACAGGTGAGTGTTTACAGGTGTGTGTGTGTATGTACAGGTGTGTGTACAGGTGTGTGTTTAAAGGTGTGTGTGTGTGTTTACAGGTGTGTGTTTACAGGTGTGTGTTTACAGGTGTGTTTGTGTGTACAGGTGAGTGTTTACAGGTGTGTGTGTGTATGTACAGGTGTGTGTACAGGTGTGTGTTTAAAGGTGTGTGTGTGTGTACAGGTGTGTGTTTACAGGTGTCTGTACAGGTGCTTGTACAGGTGTGTGTTTACAGGTGTGTGTGTGTGTGTGTGTGTACAGGTGTGTGTTTACAGGTGTGTGTGTGTGTACAGGTGTGTGTACAGGTGTGTGTTTAAAGGTGGGTGTGTGTGTGTGTACAGGTGTGTGTTTACAGGTGTGTGTGTACAGGTGTGTGTTTAAAGGTGTGTGTGTGTGTACAGGTATGTGTTTACAGGTGTGTGTACAGGTGTGTGTGTGTACAGGTGTGTGTACAGGTGTGTGTTTACAGGTGTGTGTGTGCACTGGTGTGTGTACGGGTTTGTGTACGGGTGTGTGTGTACAGGTGTGTGTGTGTACAGGTGTGTGTGTGTACAGGTGTGTGTGTGTGTACAGGTGTGTGTTTACAGGTGTGTATGTGTACAGGTGTGTGTTTACAGGTGTGTGTTTACAGGTGTGTGTGTGTACAGGTGTGTGTTTACAGGTGTGTGTGTGTACAGGTGTGTGTGTGTACAGGTTTGTGTGTACAGGTGTGTGTGTACAGGTGTGTGTGTGTACAGGTGTGTGTTTACAGGTGTGTGTGTGTACAGGTGTGTGTGTGTACAGGTTTGTGTGTACAGGTGTGTGTTTACAGGTGTGTGTGTGTATAGGTGTATGTGTACAGGTGTGTGTTTACAGGTGTGTGTTTACAGGTGTGTATGTGTACAGGTGTGTGTTTACAGGTGTGTGTTTACAGGTGTATGTGTACAGGTGTGTGTGTGTACAGGTTTGTGTGTACAGGTGTGTGTTTACAGGTGTGTGTGTGTATAGGTGTGTGTGTACAGGTGTATGTGTGTTTACAGGTGTGTATGTGTACAGGTGTGTGTTTACAGGTGTGTATGTGTACAGGTGTGTGTTTACAGGTGTGTGTTTACAGGTGTGTGTGTGTACAGGTGTGTGTTTACAGGTGTGTGTGTGTGCAGGTGTGTGTGCAGGTGTGTGTGTGTACAGGTGTGTGTTTACAGGTGTGTGTGTGTGTACAGGTGTGTGTGTACAGGTTTGTGTACAGGTTTGTGTGTACAGGTGTGTGTGTGTGTGTGTTTGTACAGGTATGTGTTTACAGGTGTATGAACAGGTGTGTGTTTACAGGTGTGTTTGTGTACAGGTGTGTGTGTACAGGTGTGTGTACAGGTGTGTGTACAGGTGTTCAGACAGTATGTTTATTGTACCTGAATATTTTCTGGTCAGGACGGGTCTCTTCACCCCCGACATGGCGTTTGAGACGATTGTGAAGCGTCAGATTGCTCAGATCAAAGAGCCGTGCCAGAAGTGTGTGGACATGGTGATCAGCGAGCTGGTCAACACTGTGAGGCAGTGTACTCAGAAGGTACAACAGTACTACAGATACTACACAGTGCACTCAGAAGGTACAACAGTACTACAGATACTACACAGTGCACTCAGAAGGTACTACAGTACAACTACAGATACTACACAGTGTACTCAGAAGGTACTACAGTACAACTACAGATACTACACAGTGTACTCAGAAGGTACAACAGTACTACAGATACTACACAGTGTACTCAGAAGGTACAACAGTACTACAGATACTACACAGTGTACTCAGAAGGTACTACAGTACAACTACAGATACTACACAGTGTACTCAGAAGGTACAACAGTACTACAGATACTACACAGTGTACTCAGAAGGTACTACAGTACAACTACAGATACTACACAGTGTACTCAGAAGGTACTACAGTACTACAGATACTACACAATGTACTCAGAAGGTACTACAGTACTACTACAGATAATACACAGTGTACTCAGAAGGTACTACAAGTACTACTACAGATACTACACAGTCTACTCAGAAGGTACTACAGTACTACAGGTACTACACAGTGCACTCAGAAGGTACTACAGGTACTACACAGTGCACTCAGAAGGTACTACAGTACTACTACAGATACTACACAGTGCACTCAGAAGGTACTACAAGTACTACTACAGATACTACATAGTGCACTCAGAAGGTACTACAGTACTACAGATACTATACAGTGCACTCAGAAGGTACTACAGTACTACTACAGATACTACACAGTGTACTCAGAAGGTACTACAAGTACTACTACAGATACTACACAGTCTACTCAGAAGGTACTACAGGTACTACACAGTGCACTCAGAAGGTACTACAGTACTACTACAGATACTACACAGTGTACTCAGAAGGTACTACAGTACTACTACAGATACTACACAGTGTACTCAGAAGGTACTACAGATACTACACAGTGCACTCAGAAGGTACTACAGTACTACTACAGATAATACACAGTGCACTCAGAAGGTACTACAGTACTACAGATACTACATAGTGCACTCAGAAGGTACTACAGATACTACACAGTACACTCAGAAGGTACTACAGTACTACTACAGATACTACACAGTTTACAGAGGGTACTACAGTACAACTACAGATAATACACAGTGCACTCAGAAGGTACTACAGTACAACTACAGATACTACACAGTGCACTCAGAAGGTACTACAGTACTACAGATACTACACAGTCTACTCAGAAGGTACTACAGTACTACTACAGATACTACACAGTTTACAGAGGGTACTACAAGTACAACTACAGATACTACACAGTTTACAGAGGGTACTACAGTACAACTACAGATACTACACAGTTTACAGAGGGTACTACAGTACAACTACAGATACTACACAGTGCACAGAGGGTACTACAAGTACAACTACAGATACTACACAGTTTACAGAGGGTACTACAGTACAACTACAGATACTACACAGTTTACAGAGGGTACTACAGTACAAGTACATATACTACACAGTGCACTCAGAAGGTACTACAGTACAACTACAAATACTACAGTGCACTCAGAAGGTACTACAAGTACAACTACAGATACTACACAGTGCACAGTCATTTTTTGTCTCCTGCTTCCTGTTTCCTGTCTCTTACTTCCTGTTTCCTGTTTCCTCTCTCTTACTTCCTGTTTCCTGTCTCCTGTCTCTTACTTCCTGTTTCCTGTTTCCTCTCTCTTACCTCCTGTTTCCTGCTTCCTGTTTCCTGTTTCCTCTCTCTTACCTCCTGTGTCCTGCTTCCTGTTTACTCTCTCTTACTTCATGTTTCCTGCCTCCTGTCTCCTCTCTCTTACCTCCTGTTTCCTGCTTGCTGTTTCTTGTCTCCTCTCTCTTACCTCCTGTTTCCTGCTTCCTGTTTCTTGTCTCCTCTCTCTTACCTCCTGTTTCCTGCTTCCTGTTTCCTCTCTCTTACTTACTGTTTCCTCTCTCCTCTCTCTTACCTCCTGTTTCCTGCTTCCTGTTTCCTCTCTCTTACTTCCTGTTTCCTCTCTCCTCTCTCTTACCTCCTGCTTCCTGTTTCCTCTCTCTTACTTCCTACTTCCTCTCTCCTCTCTCTTACTTCCTGCTTCCTGTTTCCTCTCTCTTACTTCCTACTTTCTGTTTCCTGTCTGCAGTTGGCTCAGTATCCGATGCTTCGAGAGGAAATGGAGAGAATTGTCACTCAGCACATCAGAGACCGGGAGAGCCGCACTAAAACTCAGGTGGGTCACATGATGCTTCAACACAAACTCTGACAGGTTGTTCTTCGGGTTCCCCTTTAGAGTAACTCACCTGTCTCTCTGTGCCTCCACCTGTCTCTCAGGTGATGCTGCTGATTGACATTGAGTTGGCCTACGTGAACACCAACCATGAGGACTTCATCGGCTTTGCTAAGTAAGTAAATTCAAACCAACAGGTTTCCCAGGTACAGGTGTCCCAGGTACAGGTGTCCCTGGTACAGGTGTCCCTGGTACAGGTGTCCCAGGTACATGTGTCCCAGGTACATGTGTCCCAGGTACATGTGTCCCTGGTACAGGTGTCCCAGGTACATGTGTCCCAGGTACAGGTGTCCCTGGTACAGGTGTCCCTGGTACAGGTGTCCCAGGTACATGTGTCCCCGGTACAGGTGTCCCCGGTACAGGTTTCCCAGGTACAGGTGTCCCTGGTACAGGTGTCCCAGGTACATGTGTCCCAGGTACATGTGTCCCAGGTACATGTGTCCCAGGTACAGGTGTCCCAGGTACAGGTGTCCCAGGTACAGGTGTCCCAGGTACAGGTGTCCCTGGTACACCTGTGTCCCAGGTACAGGTGCCCCAGGTACAGGTGTCCCAGGTACAGGTGTCCCAGGTACAGGTGTCCCAGGTACACGTGTCCCATGTACAGGTGTCCCAGGTACAGGTGTCCCATGTACAGGTGTCCCCGGTACAGGTGTCCCCGGTACAGGTGTCCCCGGTACAGGTGTCCCCGGTACAGGTGTCCCAGGTACAGGCGCCCCAGGTACAGGTGCCCCAGGTACACGTGTCCCAGGTACAGGTGTCCCAGGTACAGGTGTCCCATGTACAGGTGTCCCCGGTACAGGTGTCCCCGGTACAGGTGTCCCAGGTACAGGTGTCCCAGGTACATGTGTCCCATGTACAGGTGTCCCAGGTACACGTGTCCCAGGTACACGTGTCCCATGTACAGGTGTCCCAGGTACAGGTGTCCCCTCTGAGACTGTTTGTGTTTGTGTGTCAGCGCACAGCAGAAGAGCAGCCAGGCGAGTAAGAAGAAGGCTGCAGGGAACCAGGTGAGTCCCTGCAGGTGACCCGGGGAGGGCGGGGCTAAAGATGGACGAATGGATGACTCATTCACGTGTTGCTCACCTCTGTCTCTCTCCATCCCTCTCTCTGCCTCTGTTGCTGTGGCAACCAGGACGAGATCATGGTGAGTGTGCGGGTGTTACTGTCATTGTGGGGGCAAAGGACGGCAGGTTTGTTGATGTTGAGAGTCGGGTTAATGTTTTCTTTTGGTGAGATTAAGTTCGGTTAATGTTTTCTGTTGGTTAGATTAAGTTCGGTTAATGTTTTCTGTTGGTTAGATTAAGTCGGGTTAATGTTTTCTTCTGGTGAGATTAAGTCGGGTTAATGATTTATTTTGGTTAGATTAAGTCGGGTTAATGATTTATTTTGGTGAGATTAAATCGGGTTAATGATTTATTTTGGTTAGATTAAGTCGGGTTAATGTTTTATTTTGGTTAGATTAAGTCGGGTTAATGATTTATTTTGGTTAGATTAAGTCGGGTTAATGATTTATTTTGGTTAGATTAAGTCGGGTTAATGTTTTCTTCTGGTGAGATTAAGTTCGGTTAATGTTTTCTGTTGGTTAGATTAAGTCGGGTTAATGTTTTCTGTTGGTTAGATTAAGTCGGGTTAATGTTTTCTTCTGGTGAGATTAAGTCGGGTTAATGATTTATTTTGGTTAGATTAAGTCGGGTTAATGATTTATTTTGGTTAGATTAAGTCGGGTTAATGATTTATTTTGGTTAGATTAAGTCGGGTTAATGTTTTCTTTTGGGTAGATTAAGTCGGGTTAATGTTTTCTTCTGGTGAGATTAAGTCGGGTTAATGTTTTCTTTAGGTTAGATTAAGTCGGGTTAATGTTTTATTTTGGTTAGATTAAGTCGGGTTAATGATTTATTTTGGTTAGATTAAGTCGGGTTAATGTTTTCTTTTGGTTAGATTAAGTCGGGTTAATGTTTTCTTTTGGTTAGATTAAGTCGGGTTAATGATTTATTTTGGTTAGATTAAGTCGGGTTAATGTTTTCTTTAGGTTAGATTAAGTCGGGTTAATGATTTATTTTGGTTAGATTAAGTCGGGTTAATGTTTTCTTTTGGTGAGATTAAGTCGGGTTAATGTTTTCTTTTGGTTAGATTAAGTCGGGTTAATGATTTATTTTGGTTAGATTAAGTCGGGTTAATGTTTTCTTTTGGTTAGATTAAGTCGGGTTAATGTTTTCTTTTGGTGAGATTAAGTCGGGTTAATGTTTTCTTTAGGTTAGATTAAGTCGGGTTAATGTTTTCTTTTGGTTAGATTAAGTCTGGTTAATGATTTATTTTGGTTAGATTAAGTCTGGTTAATGTTTTCTTTTGGTTAGATTAAGTCTGGTTAATGTTTTCTTTTGGTTAGATTAAGTCTGGTTAATGTTTTCTTTTGGTTAGATTAAGTCGGGTTAATGATTTATTTTGGTTAGATTAAGTCTGGTTAATGTTTTCTTTTGGTTAGATTAAGTCTGGTTAATGTTTTCTTTTGGTTAGATTAAGTCTGGTTAATGTTTTCTTTTGGTTAGATTAAGTCGGGTTAATGATTTCTTTCGGTTAGATTAAGTCGGGTTAATGTTTTCTTTTGGTGAGATTAAGTCGGGTTAATGTTTTCTTTTGGTGAGATTAAGTCGGGTTAATGTTTTCTTTTGGTTAGATTAAGTCTGGTTAATGTTTTCTTTTGGTTAGATTAAGTCGGGTTAATGATTTATTTTGGTTAGATTAAGTCGGGTTAATGTTTTCTTTTGGTGAGATTAAGTCGGGTTAATGATTTCTTTTGGTGAGATTAAGTCGGGTTAATGTTTTCTTTTGGTTAGATCTCAACAGATATTAGACAGTGCAGCAACGTTTCTGTTGCCATGGTAACTGGAATACAAATATATGGACATACTTATGTTCCTCTGAGAAACGCTTCATCCAGTACGACACAGTGTTAAAGACAGCAGGATTATTTGTTTTCTCTCTCGGTCCTGGTTTTTATTTGAGGAAATCTGGTAATCAGGGAATGGGAACAAATTGGGAACTTCTTGATTGGTTCTGATTGATGACATCATATCTGAGCTCACGTTTGCTGTTGAAATGACACGTTTAGGTGATCCGTAAAGGCTGGCTCACCATCAACAACATCAGCATCATGAAGGGTGGACCCAAAGAGTACTGGTTCGTCCTGACTGCAGAGAACCTGTCGTGGTACAAAGACGACGAGGTAACGCACACCGTTCCTGTTCAGAAAGTCTCTGCTGGACTTTAAAGGGTCAAGAGTGGATGTAAAACATGTTTCTGAAACAAGCTGTTGTGTTTCACTGCCTTAACTTTTGAATTGTTGCTGCTAACTTGGGGTCCGTTTCACAAAGCAGGTTCAACAAACTCTGAGTCTGTTCCTGAACTCTGAGCTCATCTACTCTGAGATAGAAAACTTCAAGTTTCTGGATCCAGAAACGCTGATTTGAGTGAGTTTAGTCAACTCTGAGTAATTTCACCTTGAGTTTAGAGCCACAAGTTTAAAAAGCCAGCATCAATGGAGCCCCGATTTGACGAGCCACCATGGCAACGGGGAAGAGGCGGGGCTACGTTTTTCACCAACCTCGAATTAGGTTCATAGAGTTTGTTACTACGGTAACTGACCGAGAGGTTAAGTTATCTCTCTTTGTGAAACAGGCTAGAGTTAACTCAGAGTTTCTCTCATTTCAGGGTTAATCAACTCAGAGTTTCCCTCATTTCAGGGTTAATAAACTCAGTTTCTCTCATTTCAGGGTTATAAACTCAGAGTTTCTCTTATTTCAGGGTTAATCAACTCAGAGTTTCCCTCATTTCAGGGTTAATAAACTCAGAGTTTCCCTCATTTCAGGGTTAATCAACTCTGTTTCCCTCATTTCAGGTTAATAAACTCAGAGTTTCCCTCATTTCAGGGTTAATCAACTCTGTTTCCCTCATTTCAGGATTAATAAACTCAGAGTTTCTCTCATTTCAGGGTTAATAAACTCAGAGTTTCTCTCATTTCAGGGTTAATAAACTCAGAGTTTCTCTCATTTCAGGGTTAATAAACTCAGAGTTTCTCTCATTTCAGGGTTAATAAACTCAGAGTTTCCCTCATTTCAGGTTAATAAACTCAGAGTTTCCCTCATTTCAGGTTTAATAAACTCAGAGTTTCCCTCATTTCAGGTTAATAAACTCAGAGTTTCTCTCATTTCAGGTTAATAAACTCAGAGTTTCCCTCATTTCAGGGTTAATAAACTCAGAGTTTCTCTCATTTCAGGGTTAATAAACTCAGAGTTTCCCTCATTTCAGGGTTAATAAACTCAGAGTTTCCCTCATTTCAGGGTAAATAAAGTCAGAGTTTCTCTCATTTCAGGTTAATAAACTCAGAGTTTCTCTCATTTCAGGTTAACAAACTCAGAGTTTCTCTTATTTCAGGGTTAATAAACTCAGTTTCTCTCATTTCAGGTTAATAAACTCAGAGTTTCCCTCATTTCAGGTTAATAAACTCAGAGTTTCCCTCATTTCAGGTTAATAAACTCAGAGTTTCCCTCATTTCAGGTTTAATAAACTCAGAGTTTCCCTCATTTCAGGTTAATAAACTCAGAGTTTCTCTCATTTCAGGTTAATAAACTCAGAGTTTCCCTCATTTCAGGGTTAATAAACTCAGAGTTTCCCTCATTTCAGGGTTAATAAACTCAGAGTTTCTCTCATTTCAGGTTAATAAACTCAGAGTTTCCCTCATTTCAGGGTAAATAAAGTCAGAGTTTCTCTCATTTCAGGTTAATAAACTCAGAGTTTCCCTCATTTCAGGTTAATAAACTCAGAGTTTCCCTCATTTCAGGGTTAATAAACTCAGAGTTTCCCTCATTTCAGGGTTAATCAACTCTGTTTCCCTCATTTCAGGTTAATAAACTCAGAGTTTCCCTCATTTCAGGGTTAATCAACTCTGTTTCCCTCATTTCAGGATTAATAAACTCAGAGTTTCTCTCATTTCAGGGTTAATAAACTCAGAGTTTCTCTCATTTCAGGGTTAATAAACTCAGAGTTTCTCTCATTTCAGGGTTAATAAACTCAGAGTTTCCCTCATTTCAGGTTAATAAACTCAGAGTTTCCCTCATTTCAGGTTTAATAAACTCAGAGTTTCCCTCATTTCAGGTTAATAAACTCAGAGTTTCTCTCATTTCAGGTTAATAAACTCAGAGTTTCCCTCATTTCAGGGTTAATAAACTCAGAGTTTCTCTCATTTCAGGGTTAATAAACTCAGAGTTTCCCTCATTTCAGGGTTAATAAACTCAGAGTTTCCCTCATTTCAGGGTAAATAAAGTCAGAGTTTCTCTCATTTCAGGTTAATAAACTCAGAGTTTCTCTCATTTCAGGTTAACAAACTCAGAGTTTCTCTTATTTCAGGGTTAATAAACTCAGTTTCTCTCATTTCAGGTTAATAAACTCAGAGTTTCCCTCATTTCAGGTTAATAAACTCAGAGTTTCCCTCATTTCAGGTTAATAAACTCAGAGTTTCCCTCATTTCAGGTTTAATAAACTCAGAGTTTCCCTCATTTCAGGTTAATAAACTCAGAGTTTCTCTCATTTCAGGTTAATAAACTCAGAGTTTCCCTCATTTCAGGGTTAATAAACTCAGAGTTTCCCTCATTTCAGGGTTAATAAACTCAGAGTTTCTCTCATTTCAGGTTAATAAACTCAGAGTTTCCCTCATTTCAGGGTAAATAAAGTCAGAGTTTCTCTCATTTCAGGGTTAATAAACTCAGAGTTTCCCTCATTTCAGGGTTAATAAACTCAGAGTTTCCCTCATTTCAGGTTAATAAACTCAGAGTTTCCCTCATTTCAGGTTAATAAACTCAGAGTTTCTCTCATTTCAGGTTAATAAACTCAGAGTTTCTCTTATTTCAGGGTTAATAAACTCAGTTTCTCTCATTTCAGGTTAATAAACTCAGAGTTTCCCTCATTTCAGGTTAATAAACTCAGAGTTTCCCTCATTTCAGGTTAATAAACTCAGAGTTTCCCTCATTTCAGGTTTAATAAACTCAGAGTTTCCCTCATTTCAGGTTAATAAACTCAGAGTTTCTCTCATTTCAGGTTAATAAACTCAGAGTTTCCCTCATTTCAGGGTTAATAAACTCAGAGTTTCCCTCATTTCAGGGTTAATAAACTCAGAGTTTCTCTCATTTCAGGTTAATAAACTCAGAGTTTCCCTCATTTCAGGGTAAATAAAGTCAGAGTTTCTCTCATTTCAGGTTAATAAACTCAGAGTTTCCCTCATTTCAGGTTAATAAACTCAGAGTTTCCCTCATTTCAGGTTAATAAACTCAGAGTTTCCCTCATTTCAGGGTTAATCAACTCTGTTTCCCTCATTTCAGGTTAATAAACTCAGAGTTTCCCTCATTTCAGGGTTAATCAACTCTGTTTCCCTCATTTCAGGATTAATAAACTCAGAGTTTCTCTCATTTCAGGGTTAATAAACTCAGAGTTTCTCTCATTTCAGGGTTAATAAACTCAGAGTTTCTCTCATTTCAGGGTTAATAAACTCAGAGTTTCTCTCATTTCAGGGTTAATAAACTCAGAGTTTCCCTCATTTCAGGTTAATAAACTCAGAGTTTCCCTCATTTCAGGTTTAATAAACTCAGAGTTTCCCTCATTTCAGGTTAATAAACTCAGAGTTTCTCTCATTTCAGGTTAATAAACTCAGAGTTTCCCTCATTTCAGGGTTAATAAACTCAGAGTTTCTCTCATTTCAGGGTTAATAAACTCAGAGTTTCCCTCATTTCAGGGTTAATAAACTCAGAGTTTCCCTCATTTCAGGGTAAATAAAGTCAGAGTTTCTCTCATTTCAGGTTAATAAACTCAGAGTTTCTCTCATTTCAGGTTAACAAACTCAGAGTTTCTCTTATTTCAGGGTTAATAAACTCAGTTTCTCTCATTTCAGGTTAATAAACTCAGAGTTTCCCTCATTTCAGGTTAATAAACTCAGAGTTTCCCTCATTTCAGGTTAATAAACTCAGAGTTTCCCTCATTTCAGGTTTAATAAACTCAGAGTTTCCCTCATTTCAGGTTAATAAACTCAGAGTTTCTCTCATTTCAGGTTAATAAACTCAGAGTTTCCCTCATTTCAGGGTTAATAAACTCAGAGTTTCCCTCATTTCAGGGTTAATAAACTCAGAGTTTCTCTCATTTCAGGTTAATAAACTCAGAGTTTCCCTCATTTCAGGGTAAATAAAGTCAGAGTTTCTCTCATTTCAGGTTAATAAACTCAGAGTTTCCCTCATTTCAGGTTAATAAACTCAGAGTTTCCCTCATTTCAGGTTAATAAACTCAGAGTTTCTCTCATTTCAGGTTAATAAACTCAGAGTTTCCCTCATTTCAGGGTTAATAAACTCAGAGTTTCCCTCATTTCAGGTTAATAAACTCAGAGTTTCTCTCATTTCAGGTTAATAAACTCAGAGTTTCCCTCATTTCAGGGTTAATAAACTCAGAGTTTCCCTCATTTCAGGGTAAATAAACTCAGAGTTTCTCTCATTTCAGGTTAATAAACTCAGTTTTCACTAAACCTGCTTTGTGAAACGGACCTCTGGTGAATCCAGTCATGCGTGGTCACTCAGGACACACCTGGGAAGGTTTTCACTGCCAGGTGTGAGCACACATACTCAGATCGGACCGTTGAACATGTTAGAACCAGGTGTGATTGGGCCTGAGTGAGTGTAAATATTCCCTGGTGATGCTGTTCCGCCCTCTGCAGGAGAAAGACAAGAAGTACATGATGGCCGTGGACAACCTGAAACTGAAGGACATCGAGAAGAGCTTCATGTCCAGCAAACACATCTTTGCCCTGTTCAACACTGAACACAGGTGAGCTCATTCAATAATCAATGCTGATGTTACACTTTTATTACCTTACAAAGCGCTTCTCATCATATCTGCACAGCAGCCACACTGACCAACATCTCAGGGAAAATATTCAGATCACCAATTTTCCGGTTGGAGGACGTCACTCTGTGGCGAGCATGGTGGTGGTATTACAAGACAGGATTTGAATTCATTCACAGAAGCACAGACGGCACCAGGAAGGTGTGGAGCTCCACCTGGTTCTGTACTCGGCCCACTTCTCTTCTGACTGAACAGCTGCATGTTGTTGTTGTTGTTTGAAATGTTGCAGGAACGTGTACAAGGACTACCGTCAGCTGGAGTTAGCCAGCGAGTCTCAGGAGGAGGTGGACAGCTGGAAGGCTTCTTTCCTACGTGCTGGAGTGTACCCTGAACGCAGCGTGGTACTTCACCTTATTACACCTTACTGCACCTTACTGCACCTTTCTGCACCCTACCGCACCTTACTGCACCCTACCGCACCCTACCGCACCCTACCGCACCCTACCGCACCCTACCGCACCCTACCGAACCTTACCGCACCCTACCGAACCTTACCGCACATTACCACACCTTACTGCACCCTACCGCACCCTACCGCACCCTACTATACCTCACCACACCCTACCGCACCTTACCGCACCTTACTGCACCTTACCGCACCCTACCGCACCTTATCGCACCCTACCACACCCTACCGCACCTTATCGCACCCTACCACACCCTACCGCACCTTATCGCACCCTACCGCACCTTACTGAACCTTACCGCACCCTACCGAACCTTACCGCACATTACCACACCTTACTGCACCTTACTACATGAATCCTGCTCCACTGTAACTGCATTAACACCTTACTGTGACACTCCTTTCTATTTTTATTGCTGGCCTGCAGGATAAAGAGAAGGTGAGTCCCTGTTGTGTGTCTACCGGTTGTTGGGCTGCGTATGCGGTGCAGGTGGAAGTTTGCGTATGACGTTTGTGCGTCCACAGGGGGAGGCAGAAGACTCTAACACCGACGGACAGATCCACAGTATGGACCCTCAGCTGGAGCGTCAGGTGGAGATTGTTCGGAACCTGGTGGACTCATACCTGGCCATCATTCACCGCACCGTCAGAGACCTGATCCCAAAGACCATCATGCACCTGATGGTCAACAACGTACGACCACCCACACACAGAAACACTCAGATTAACCTCTTAACGCCTGAATTTATATAGCTGAATATAAAAAATGTTTTGTGTGTGTTTTAGCCTTGAAGTAGATGGTAAATAATGCTGAGATTATTAATTTCACTTTTGCACAAAAAATAAATAGAAACTTTGGTATGTTTCAAATTTGCGACAACAAATAAAGAGGCTATCTCAGCTGGTTGATTGAGTCAAACGGTTTGTAGCATATATGCGACAATAGGCGTTAAGGGGTTAAAACAGGAAGTGATGTCATGAACCATATTCAAAATTCAATTCAAAATACTTTATTTATCCCAGAGGGAAATTAAATGTTGATGTAGCTCAATTAAATCAAAGAGTTATTATAGATGCTGATGGCTGTGGGCAGGAAAGATTTCCTGTAGCGGTCCGTTTTGCATCCAAACTGAAGAAGCCTTTGACTGAAGAGACTTTGTTTTCTGATAACAGTCTCATGGAGAGGATGTTCAGGGTTGTCCATAATTCTCTTGATTTTATGCAAAATCCTTCTTTGCATTATTGTCTCCAGAGGTTCCACAGTCGTCCCCAGAACAGAACCAGCCTTCTTTATCAGGTTGTTGAGTCTTTTTAGGTCCCTGGTTCTGATGCTGCTGCCCCAACAGATGACGCAAGAGGAAATGACGCTCTCAACAACAGACTTGTAGAAGATCTGCAACATCTTGTTGCAAACCTTGAAGGACCTTAGCTTCCTCAAGAAGTACAGTCTGCTCTGTCCTTTCTTGTAGATTGCTTCACTGTTGTGTCTCCAGTCCAGTCTGTTGTCCAGATGAACACCAAGGTATTTATATTCCTCAACCACCTCCACTTCTTCTCCCATGATGGAAACAGGGTTTGATCTGACCTTGTTTCTCCTGAAATCTACAATCATCTCCTTTGTTTTGTTAACATTCAAGATGAGATGATTGTTCCCACACCATGCCACAAAGCGGTCCACCAGCTCTCTGTACTCAGCTTCTTGTCCATCTCTGATACACCCGACAACTGCAGAGTCATCTGAATATTTCTGTAGATGACAGGAGTCTGACTTGTACTGGAAGTCTGAAGTGTACAGAGTGAAAAGGAATGGTGAGAGTACAGTCCCCTGTGGTGCTCCTGTGCTGCTGATCACCTGGTTAGACACACAATTCTTCAGTCTGACAAACTGTGGTCTGTTTGTCAGGTAGTCATTAATCCAGGTGATTGTTGAGGCCTCCACCTGAGTCTTCTGGAGTTTCAGACGAAGCAGATCAGGCTGGATTGTGTTAAATGCACTGGAGAAATCAAAGAACATGATCCTCACAGTGCTGCCTGCTTTATCCAGATGACAGTGGGTTTGTTGAAGCAGGTGTATGATAGCGTCTTCAACTCCAACTCCATGGCGATAAGCAAACTGCAGGGGGTCCTGATATGTGCTGGTTTGCTTACACAGGTGGGTCAACAGGAGTCTCTCCAGGACCTTCATGATGTGGGATGTCAGGGAAACAGGTCTGTAGTCATTGATGTCTGAAGGGTGAGTTTTCTTTGGTACCGGAACCAGACAGGATGTCTTCCACAACAGTGGTACCTTCTCTTGGGTCAAGCTAAGGTTGAAAAGGTGTTGCAGAATCCCACAGAGCTGCTCTGCACAGGCCTTCAGGACTCGGGGGCTGACACCATCTGGACCTGCAGCCTTGTTCCGGTTCAGTCTCTCCAACTGCCTCTTCACCTGACTTCTAGAAACAGAAAAGTGGGAGGGGGAGGCAAAGGGGACAGCAGCATCTCCTGATTGGGTTGATGACAAACTAGTGGAAGCAGAAGAATCCATGACTGAGGTGGAGGTGGAGATGTTACAGGAAAGCTGTGGGTCAGAGGAGGGTGGGATGTCTCTTTGGCTGGGAACAGGATGGGAGGATGGTGAGCTTGTTCCTGAACTGAACCTGTTGAAGAATGTGTTCAGCTCATTTGCTCTGTCCAGACTTCCATCCATCCGATCCTCCCTCTGCTTGAGGCCTGTGATCTTCTTCATTCCTGACCACACATCTCTGATATTGTTCCTCTGCAGTTTACTCTCAAGCTTCTTTCTATACACCTCCTTGCTCTCTCTTATCTTGACTTTGAGCTGCTTCTGTAGACTCCTCAGTAACTCCCTGTCTCGCTCCCTAAAGGCTCTTTTTTTCTTGTTCAATAGTTCCTTTAGCTCACTGGTGATCCAGGGTTTGTTATTAGGGAAGCATCTCACTGTTCTGGTGGGGATGGTGTTGTCCACACAGAAGTTTATATAGTCAGTCACACACTCAGTCATGGCATTAATGTCCTCTCCATGTGGCTTACAAAGAGAAATCCAATCGGTTGCATCAAAACAACCCTGTAAGGCTTCTTCAGCTTCTTGTGACCACTTTCTAACAGTCCTTTTTGTGACAGGTAGTCTCTGGACAAGGGGTTTATATGCTGAACAGAGAAAAACAAGGTTGTGATCTGATTTACCCAGGGGAGGTCTTGATTTGGAAATGTATGAATCCTTGACATTTGTGTAAAACAAGTCCAATGTCTTGTTTTCTCTGGTAGAGCAGCTGACAAACTGTTGAAAAGTTGGCAGTGTAGCAGAGAGTGAGGCATGATTAAAATCACCAGATATTGCCACAAAAGAATTGGGGTGTTGAGTCTGTATCTTAGCAACAACGGAACTGATGACATCACATGCAGTGTCGGCAACCGCTGAGGGTGGAATGTAAACAGCCACCAAAACAACACTGGTGAACTCTCTTGGCAAATAATATGGACGAAAACTTACTGCCAATAGTTCAATGTCAGGACTGCAGATACGACTCTTCACAGTAACATGTCCTGGGTGACACCATCTGTTGTTGACAAGCACTGCCAATCCACCCCCTTTCCTTTTCCTGCTACTCTTTAAATCTCGATCTGCTCGTACAGTCAGGAAGCCCGGCAGAGAGACGCTGGAGTCGGGTATATGATCCTGTAGCCATGTCTCAGTAAAACACATAATGCTACATTCCCGATATTCTTGCTGAGTCCTTATCAAGGCTAAAAGTTCATCCAACTTGTTAGCTAACGATCTTACATTTCCCATGATGCAGGATGGCAGAGATGGTTTGAACTTCTTCTTCTTTCTTTCTCTCCTCTTTGCTCCTGCTCTGCATCCACGACGCCTCCTTTTCAATTCCAGTGGGATTTCTGGCTTCAGTTGTCGAATTATTTCTGCTTTTCCAATGTTATTCAGCTGCTCCCTGTTGTAAACCACCCTGTTGCTATGGTTATGCATCATGACAAAAGAGTAAAATATACAAAAGTATTGGGAAAAATTAATCCAGCTGCACAGCATCCAAGGCAGGAAGGAACAATTGTCCAAAAAATGCAATTTCTTCCAAGAAATAACAGGAATGAAATTTAGAAAAAAAGAAAAATCTCAATGTGAGGTACAGAGCTACGCCAACATGCTGCCACCCTCAGCAGCGCATTCTAGAACAAATATGACCTCCTTTCTGCCCCTCAGGCCAAGGAGTTCATCCACGCTGACCTGCTGGCTCAACTTTACTCCTGTGGAGACCAGAACAGCTTGATGGAGGAGTCCCAGGAACAGGTGAGTCCAAAGCTGAGTGGTGGAGCTGAAGAGGTGTGTTTGTTGTCAGCCGGTTGACAGATCTCTGTCCTGATCCAGGCCCAGCACCGTGACGAGATGCTCCGGATGTACCACGCCCTGCGAGAGGGTCTCGGCATCATCGGGGACATCAGCACCTCCACCATCACCACGTCGATGCCTCCGCCCGTCGATGACTCCTGGCTGCAGGTGACCGGGATGCCGTCTGGACGCAGGTAACCTGATAACGGATCAGCTGTTCTTCAGGAACCATACTATGTAGTATGGTACACTACAAGTATGTAGAATGGAAGTATGTAGTATGGAAGTATGTAGTATGGTACACTACAAGTATGTAGTGTGTAGTATGTAGTATGGTACACTACAAGTGTGTAGTATGGAAGTATGTAGTATGGTACACTACAAGTATGTAGTGTGTAGTATGTAGTATGGAAGTATGTAGTATGGTACACTACAAGTATGTAGAATGGAAGTATGTAGTATGGAAGTATGTAGTATGGTACACTACAAGTATGTAGTGTGTAGTATGTAGTATGGTACACTACAAGTGTGTAGTATGGAAGTATGTAGTATGGTACACTACAAGTATGTAGTGTGTAGTATGTAGTATGGAAGTATGTAGTATGGTACACTACAAGTATGTAGAATGGAAGTATGTAGTATGGAAGTATGTAGTATGTAGTATGGAAGCATGTAGTATGGAAGTATGTATTATGTAGTATTGAAGTATGGAAGTATGTAGCATGTAGTATGTAGCATGTAGTATGGAAGTATGTAGCATGTAGTATGTAGCATGTAGTATGGAAGTATGTAGTATGGAAGTATGTAGTATGGAAGTATGTAGCATGTAGTATGGAAGTATGTAGTATGGAAGTATGTACTATAGAAGTATGTAGTATGGAAGTATGTAGCATGTAGTATGGAAGTATGTAGCATGTAGTATGGAAGTATGTAGTATGGAAGTATGTACTATGGAAGTATGTAGTGTCTCTGAGTCTCTGCCGGTCTCTGCAGGTCTCCGATGTCCAGTCCGACGCCACAGCGCCGCGCCCCTCAAGGTCCTCCTCGACCCGGTGGCCGCGCTGCCCCCAGCCCCCCTTCTCGTTCCGCGGTGTCACCTGATCCAGGACCCCCTGTCCCTTCACGGCCCAACAGAGCGCCCCCACCTGGAGTCCCCAGGTAATACTCTGCTGTCGCTACTGTTTAAGTTAATAAAAACGGGCTCTGGGTCTGAGTGACGTACCTAGGTACCTACGTACCTACGTACCTTTGGTCTTTTGAGGCAGGTCCAGTCAGATCCAGGTCACGGTGCGGGTCAGACCGGACCATCAGTCTGAGGATGAATGGTCCGTAACGTCTACAAAGTTAAACTGTGAGATCTGAAAATAAAAGGTTTGATCTGGAGGCTTTAATTAATGAGCATTAATGAGTTTCCAGGTGTGTCCAGCTCATTTTCTGTTTTAACACCAGAGATGCTAAACAGTCACAATGGCTGTGTTCGAAACCGCCTACTACTCCTACTACTCCTACTAACTTTAACTTTTTTAAGTTCCCGGATGCATACTAGATTCTCCTAAATGTTGGGTATGCATCATGAGGTTACTACTCATACTCAAACTACCCAAGATGCAACGTAACGTGACGTCGCCGATCGTCATTTCCTGTCAAAACGGCAGTTTCAAGCTAGCAACAACGAGGGTAGGTTCACTTCCTGTTTTCAAAACAAAAGCACCAATTGTATGGTAATGGCTTTCCCTATGATAAAAGGCAACGAGTATTTTATTTTGTGAAAATAACAGGAAGTGCGTTGCTCACTGCGGCTAGCTTTAGTAGTGCCGAATTCGTGGGAACAAAATTGTAAACAGCCGGTATTTTGTCTGGTTTTCAACACGTTGGGGATCTAAACGACTACTTTCTCACCTGAAAATGTTTCAAATGTTGCTAAAGTTTACAGAGTTTAGAGCTTAAGAGAAATCAGCTTCAGGCCGGCTGATTTCAGCTCGGGCAGGAACGAAATGCATTGTGGGTAAACGCTCTGCATACTGTCGGATCGATTAGTATGTAGTATGGAAGTATGTAATATGCAGTATGGAAGTATGTAGTATGGAAGTATGTAGTATATGGTTTCGAACACAGCCAATGTTTGATAAGACTCAAGTTGTCACAAAGAGGAAGTCACTTCTTCTTTGTTGGTGCTGTAGAACAACAGGCAGCGATCCACAAACAACCAACAGACACGAAGAAGAAAGACTTTCTTTCTTCCTCTCTTCCTCCTCAAACGCTTCCTTCCATCTTCGTCTCACCCGTCTCTCCACCCGTCTCTCCACCCGTCTCTCCACCCGTCTCTCCACCTGTCTCTCCATCAGTCTCTCCACCCGTCTCTCCACCCGTCTCTCCACCCGTCTCTCCACCCGTCTCTCCACCCGTCTCTCCACCAGTCTCTCCATCAGTCTCTCCACCAGTCTCTCCACCCGTCTCTCCACCCGTCTCTCCACCCGTCTCTCCATCAGTCTCTCCACCCGTCTCTCCACCAGTCTCTCCACCCGTCTCTCCACCCGTCTCTCCACCCGTCTCTCCACCCGTCTCTCCACCAGTCTCTCCATCAGTCTCTCCACCCGTCTCTCCACCAGTCTCTCCATCAGTCTCTCCACCTGTCTCTCCACCCGTCTCTCCACCTGTCTCTCCACCAGTCTCTCCACCTGTTTGTGAGATCCGGTTCTAACAGTACCTTAAAGGTGAACCAGGAAGCTGTCAGTATGTCAGTTATAGCCCCGCCCCCAGCCCCTCACCCTCATATTGACCATATATGGTTATTCTTTCAGAATCTCTATCAGTGACCAGTGAGGAATCCACCAATGGTACGTCAGCTGTCTGTGTGATGTCACTTTCTCTCACCACCTCCGTGTGTGTACCTCATTGGCCAATCCTCGCCATGTGACCCCGCCCACTCCCTCATCATGAGCCATGTGACTCCGCCCACTCCCACATCATGAGCCATGTGACTCCGCCCACTCCCTCATCATGAGCCATGCGACTCCGCCCACTGCCTCATCATGAGCCATGTGACCCCGCCCACTCCATCATGGGTCATGTGACCCCGCCCACTCCCTCATCATGGGCCATGTGACCCCGCCCACTCATGAGCCATGTGACCCCGCCCACTCCCTCATCATGGGCCATGTGACCCCGCCCACTCCCTCATCATGGGCCATGTGACCCCGCTCACTCCCTCATCATGGGCCATGTGACCCCGCCCACTCATGAGCCATGTGACCCCGCCCACTCCCTCATCATGGGCCATGTGACTCCGCCCACTCACTCATCATGAGCCATGTGACCCCGCCCACTCCCTCATCATGAGCCATGTGACCCCGCCCACTCCCTCATCATGAGCCATGTGACCCCGCCCACTCCCTCATCATGAGCCATGTGACCCCGCCCACTCCCTCATCATGAGCCATGTGACCCCGCCCACTCCCTCATGTGCCATATGACTCCGCCCACTCCCTCATCATCGGCCATGTGACCCCGCCCACTCCCTCATCATGAGCCATGTGACCCCGCCCACTCCCTCATCATGAGCCATGTGACCCCGCCCACTCCCTCATCATGAGCCATGTGACCCCGCCCACTCCCTCATCATGAGCCATGTGACTCCGCTCACTCCCTCAACATGAGCCATGTGACTCCACTCCCTCATCATGTGCCATGTGACTCCACTCCCTCATCATGGGCCATGTGACCCCGCCCACTCCCTCAACATGAGCCATGTGACTCCGCTCACTCCCTCAACATGAGCCATGTGACTCCGCTCACTCCCTCAACATGAGCCATGTGACTCCGCTCACTCCCTCAACATGAGCCATGTGACTCCACTCCCTCAACATGAGCCATGTGACTCCACTCCCTCATCATGGGCCATGTGACCCCGCCCACTCCCTCACCATGGGCCATGTGACTCCGCCCACTCCCTCAACATGAGCCATGTGACTCCGCCCACTCCCTCATCATGGGCCATGTGACCCCGCCCACTCCCTCACCATGGGCCATGTGACTCCGCCCACTCCCTCAACATGAGCCATGTGACTCCGCCCACTCCCTCATCATGTGCCATGTGACCCCGCCCACTCCCTCATCATGAGCCATGTGACCCCGCCCACTCCCTCAACATGAGCCATGTGACTCCACTCCCTCATCATGTGCCATGTGACTCCACTCCCTCATCATGGGCCATGTGACCCCGCCCACTCCCTCACCATGGGCCATGTGACTCCGCCCACTCCCTCATCATGAGCCATGTGACCCCGCCCACTCCCTCATCATGTGCCATGTGACCCCGCCCACTCCCTCATCATGAGCCATGTGACCCCGCCCACTCCCTCATCATGGGCCATGTGACTCCGCCCACTCCCTCATCATGAGCCATGTGACCCCGCCCACTCCCTCACCATGGGCCATGTGACTCCGCCCACTCCCTCATCATGAGCCATGTGACCCCGCCCACTCCCTCATCATGGGCCATGTGACTCCGCCCACTCCCTCATCATGAGCCATGTGACCCCGCCCACTCCCTCATCATGAGCCATGTGACCCCGCCCACTCCCTCATCATGTGCCATGTGACTCCGCCCACTCCCTCAACATGAGCCATGTGACTCCGCCCACTCCCTCATCATGTGCCATGTGACCCCGCCCACTCCCTCATCATGAGCCATGTGACCCCGCCCACTCCCTCAACATGAGCCATGTGACTCCACTCCCTCATCATGTGCCATGTGACTCCACTCCCTCATCATGAGCCATGTGACTCCGCTCACTCCCTCAACATGAGCCATGTGACTCCACTCCCTCATCATGTGCCATGTGACTCCACTCCCTCATCATGGGCCATGTGACCCCGCCCACTCCCTCACCATGGGCCATGTGACTCCGCCCACTCCCTCAACATGAGCCATGTGACTCCACTCCCTCATCATGGGCCATGTGACCCCGCCCACTCCCTCAACATGAGCCATGTGACTCCACTCCCTCACCATGGGCCATGTGACCCCGCCCACTCCCTCACCATGGGCCATGTGACTCCGCCCACTCCCTCACCATGGGCCATGTGACTCCGCCCACTCCCTCAACATGAGCCATGTGACTCCGCCCACTCCCTCATCATGGGCCATGTGACCCCGCCCACTCCCTCATCATGAGCAATGTGACTCCGCCCACTCCCTCACCATGGGCCATGTGACTCCGCCCACTCCCTCATCATGTGCCATGTGACTCCGCCCACTCCCTCACCATGGGCCATGTGACTCCGCCCACTCCCTCACCATGGGCCATGTGACTCCGCCCACTCCCTCAACATGAGCCATGTGACTCCGCCCACTCCCTCATCATGAGCCATGTGACCCCGCCCACTCCCTCATCATGAGCCATGTGACTCCGCCCACTCACTCATCATGAGCCATGTGACCCCGCCCACTCCCTCATCATGAGCCATGTGACCCCGCCCACTCCCTCATCATGAGCCATGTGACCCCGCCCACTCCCTCATCATGAGCCATGTGACCCCGCCCACTCCCTCATGTGCCATATGACTCCGCCCACTCCCTCATCATCGGCCATGTGACCCCGCCCACTCCCTCATCATGAGCCATGTGACCCCGCCCACTCCCTCATCATGAGCCATGTGACCCCGCCCACTCCCTCATCATGAGCCATGTGACTCCGCTCACTCCCTCAACATGAGCCATGTGACTCCACTCCCTCATCATGTGCCATGTGACTCCACTCCCTCATCATGGGCCATGTGACCCCGCCCACTCCCTCACCATGGGCCATGTGACTCCGCCCACTCCCTCAACATGAGCCATGTGACTCCACTCCCTCATCATGGGCCATGTGACCCCGCCCACTCCCTCAACATGAGCCATGTGACTCCACTCCCTCACCATGGGCCATGTGACCCCGCCCACTCCCTCACCATGGGCCATGTGACTCCGCCCACTCCCTCACCATGGGCCATGTGACTCCGCCCACTCCCTCAACATGAGCCATGTGACTCCGCCCACTCCCTCATCATGGGCCATGTGACCCCGCCCACTCCCTCATCATGAGCAATGTGACTCCGCCCACTCCCTCACCATGGGCCATGTGACTCCGCCCACTCCCTCATCATGTGCCATGTGACTCCGCCCACTCCCTCACCATGGGCCATGTGACTCCGCCCACTCCCTCACCATGGGCCATGTGACTCCGCCCACTCCCTCAACATGAGCCATGTGACTCCGCCCACTCCCTCATCATGGGCCATGTGACCCCGCCCACTCCCTCATCATGAGCAATGTGACTCCGCCCACTCCCTCACCATGGGCCATGTGACCCCGCCCACTCCCTCATCATGAGCCATGTGACCCCGCCCACTCCCTCATCATGGGCCATGTGACCCCGCCCACTCCCTCAACATGAGCCATGTGACCCCGCCCACTCCCTCATCATGGGCCATGTGACCCCGCCCACTCCCTCATCATGGGCCATGTGACCCCGCCCACTCCCTCATCATGGGCCATGTGACCCCGCCCACTCCCTCAACATGTGACTCCGCCCACTCCCTCATCATGGGCCATGTGACCCCGCCCACTCCCTCATCATGAGCCATGTGACTCCGCCCACTTCCTCAACATGTGACTCCGCCCACTCCCTCAACATGTGACTCCGCCCACTTCCTCAACATGTGACTCCGCCCACTTCCTCAACATGTGACCCCGCCCACTCCCTCATCATGGGCCATGTGACCCCGCCCACTCCCTCATCATGAGCCATGTGACTCCGCCCACTCCCTCAACATGTGACTCCGCCCACTTCCTCAACATGTGACTCCGCCCACTTCCTCAACATGTGACCCCGCCCACTCCCTCATCATGAGCCATGTGACTCCGCCCACTTCCTCAACATGTGACTCCGCCCACTTCCTCAACATGTGACCCCGCCCACTCCCTCATCATGGGCCATGTGACCCCGCCCACTCCCTCAACATGTGACTCCGCCCACTCCCTCATCATGGGCCATGTGACCCCGCCCACTCCCTCATCATGAGCCATGTGACCCCGCCCACTCCCTCATCATGGGCCATGTGACCCCGCCCACTCCCTCATCATGAGCCATGTGACTCCGCCCACTTCCTCAACATGTGACTCCGCCCACTCCCTCATCATGGGCCATGTGACCCCGCCCACTCCCTCATCATGAGCCATGTGACCCCGCCCACTCCCTCATCATGGGCCATGTGACCCCGCCCACTCCCTCATCATGAGCCATGTGACTCCGCCCACTCCCTCAACATGTGACTCCGCCCACTCCCTCAACATGGGCCATGTGACTCCGCCCACTCCCTCATCATGGGCCATGTGACCCCGCCCACTCCATCATGAGCCATGCGACCCCGCCCACTCCCTCAACATGTGACTCCGCCCACTCCCTCAACATGAGCCATGTGACTGCACTCCCTCATCATGGGCCATGTGACTCCGCCCACTCCCTCATCATGTGCAATGTGACCCCGCCCACTCCCTCATCATGAGCCATGTGACCCCGCCCACTCCCTCAACATGAGCCATGTGACCCCGCCCACTCCCTCATCATGGGCCATGTGACTCCGCCCACTCCCTCATCATGAGCCATGTGACCCCGCCCACTCCCTCATCATGGGTCATGTGACTCTGCCCACTTAAACTGGTTAAACTCCTGAAGTTGGATCAGACCAGCTGGTTCTAACAGTTCCTGTTGGTTTTTCTGCTGGTTCCATCTGGTTCAGAAGTTCTTTGTGGTTCTATCTGATGATCTGGTCCCTACATTTGAACTCTTCTCTTTTCTGAGGATTCACTCTTCTTCTCTTGTCTTTTCTCTTTGTTCGTTCTCAGCCGTCCCAGTAAAGGTAGCCCCGCCCACGGAGAGAGCCCCCAGTCTTCTATTGAGGGTTAACCTGAAGTGTTTCTTTGTGTCCTGATGTTCCTGTGAACCCTCCATGATAGTTATCAGCACATTGTGACTTATTGATCAGCAATACTGCGTCCAGCTGTTTGTTTGACAGACGGGCGCCATGCATCAGGTCTTAAATCTGCAGAGACGTCCTGGAAGTGAAGACGTCTCACTCTGCTCTGAATCTCCTGGATTTTTAGTTTCTCTCCCGTTTGAATCTGTGAACATCTCAGATTTTCTTTACAGTGTAAAGTGTGAATATTGCTCTCATGTGTCTCTTATTTATTGAGTTATTTATGATCTGCTGCTCTTATTGGTGACGTGTTCCCAGCATCCTCTCTGTTCCTCTGCTGACACCAGTCCTCCCGACCTTCAGACCACCGTCTGCTTTCCCTCCAGTTCCAGAACTTTAACATGTTGCTTTATGGTCTGCCTGGTTCCGGGTTCACGATGGTTACTCTGTGAGGTTCTGACTGGTTCTAACTGGTTCTGACTGGTTCTGACAGGTTCTGACTGGCTCTAACTGGTTCTAACTGGTTCTGACTGGCTTGGAATCCAGTGAACCCAGTTAGTCGCAACTTTGCTACTAATTGCTATTATTTATATTTTATTAATTTCAACTTCAGAATGTGCAATATTATTTATACTAGGTCACTTTACTTTTTAGTACTTACTTTTATTTTTTACTTTTAGTACTTGCTTTTTCTCTTTAAAAAAAAGTTTTTCTCTTTTTTAATGTCTGTTGTTGCTGCTGTGACAAGTGAATTTCCCCGTTGTGGGATAAATAAAGTACAATCTAATCTAATCTTTGCAAAAACAAGTTACTTGTAAACAGCAGTTTTAACTCATGTTGTTTCTGGACTTCTTCTTCGTGGGTTTAATATCAGCCGAGTTCATTGAAGTGCACCTGGTGGAGCTCGTCTGTTTGCCACCTGTCAGAAACCTGCTGGAAAACGACCAGGACGGCGTAAAAAAAATGAAAACATGTGATCGTTGTTTAAAATGTATCCAGTGGGTTCAATTCCTGATGTCTGCACTTCTGTCCCTGAATGTTTGATTAACTCGGCTGGTTTGAAATGTTTTTGTGTTGCGGAGTAAGACGTGAGGAGTGGTGCTGTTCCTGTCGACCTGCCGATCCATCTGCCTCTGTGTTTGCTCTTCTAACCCCTAACCCTACCCTAGCTTACCCTAGCCTATCCTAACTCTACCCCACATTACCCTAGCTCACCCTAACCTATCCTAACCCTACCCCACATTACCCTAGCTCACCCTAACCTATCCTAACCCTACCCCACATTACCCTAGCTTACCCTAACCTATCCTAACCCTACCCCACATTACCCTAGCTCACCCTAACCTATCCTAACCCTACCCCACATTACCCTAGCTTACCCTAACCTATCCTAACCCTACCCCACATTACCCTAGCTTACCCTAACCTATCTTAACCCTACCCCACATTACCCTAGCTTACCCTAACCTATCCTAACCCTACCCCACATTACCCTAGCTTACCCTAACCTATCCTAACCCTACCCTAGCTTACCCTAACCTATCCTAACCCTACCCGAGCTAACCCTAACCTATCCTAACCCTACCCTACTTTACCCTAACCCTACCCTACTTAACCCTAACCTATCCTAACCCTACCCTAGCTAACCCTAACCTATCCTAACCCTACCCTACTTTACCCTAGCCCTACCCTAGCTTACCCTAACCTATCCTAACCCTACCCTAGCTTACCCTAGCTTACCCTAACCTTTGCTAACCCTACCCTACTTTACCCTAACCTATCCTTTCCTTACCCTACCCTTACCCTATCCTAACCCCAACCTACCCTACCTTACCCCTAACCTACCCTACCTTACCCTAACCCCTGACCCTCTTGGTGTCGTGGTGACTGTTTGGCGTTATTCCAGCTCTGAGCTGCGTTCAGCAGCCTCAGTTTGTAGAAGTGATCTCACGTTAGTGCCAGCATGCTCAGTGATTCCTCCAGTGTTGTATGATTTAACGTAACTTTCAGTAAAGTGTTGAACGCAGCTCCGCCTCCATCACCTGTGCTGGTGGAGGTTCACTCTGTGCAGCGTTAATGTGAATCTATGTTTACAGAATATAAGATAATAATGTCCCACAGATATGTGAGGAACAGGTATCTGTTGCACTGAAATATGCAGCGGCCCACACTGTGCTGTGTAAGTGTGTAAGTGTAGTAATGCTGTGCATCCTCGTGTCATGTGATCAGGGCCAAAACACAACAATAAACATGTATGAATGATGATGATGATGATGATGATGGACTCTTTTTCGTGACTTCTTCAGTTCTGAGCAGCTTTAAAGTGAATGTCTGCTCTGAGCTCCTTTCTCCTCCAACACAGCCTGAACCCTCTCAGCTTTCTGTCCTTTCTTTAAGGAGTCTTCAGCAAAGTGCCTAAACATCCAGCTTAAAATGGCTTCTTTGTCTCTGGGTCGGGAACAGTTCACTCTGTCTCATTAATGAGAACTTTCCTTTTCAGGATTGTTTAACATGTTGTCATGACAACAGAGAGCCTGATAAACAGCTGAGTAAACAAACAAACAAACAGGCAGCGAGAGAATAAACATTTATTTCTGTTTTCCTGAAACGGTTAAATTGTGAAAACACGAAGGCCTCAGCGGGTTAAACACCTTCCTCCGGATGGCGGCGATGACATCACAGCCGGGCCCGGCGGCGGTCTCTGAGAGCGTACAACACGGCGTGGGCGTCATCGAACGCCTCGCCGACGGCCGACTGGACGCGGCTCTTCCAGCTCTGCAGCAGGGGGCGGAGCTTCAGAACGTCCCGCCCCCCTCCCAGAGGCTGCGGACACGGCGAGCACGCTCAGAACCTTCATACACCCAAGCCCCGCCCCCTCCCAGAGCCTTCAACCACCCAAGCCCCCCTCGGCGGCCCAAACCTCTCACCTGCATCAGCTCGCACACGGCGAGCAAGTCGGCCACGGTGATGTCGTCGCCGCAGAGGAACGGCTGCCGGCGCAGGAACATGGACTCCAGTTTGTCCAGCGTGTCGTCCAGCTGTGCGAGCGCCGCGCCGAGACGCTGCTCGTCCACCGGGGCGCCAGACTGCGCCGGCAGCATCACCTGAGGGGGCGGAGCCAGGGATACAGGTGGTGAGGGGGCGGAGCCAGGGATACAGGTGGTGAGGGGGCGGAGCCAGGGGTACAGGTGGTGAGGGGGCGGAGCCAGGGGTCAGGTGAGGGGGCGGGGCCAAAGGTACAGGAGCGGGGGCGGGGCCAAAGATACAGGAGAGGGGGGCGGAGCCAGGGATACAGGTGAGGGGGCGGGGCCAGGGATACAAGAGAGGGGGGCGGAGCCAGGGATACAGGTGGTGAGGGGGCGGAGCCAGGGGTACAGGTGAGGGGGCGGGGCCAAAGGTACAGGAGGTGGGGCGGGGCCAGGGATACAGGAGCGGGGGGCGGAGCCAGGGATACAGGAGCGGGGGGCGGGGCCAAAGATACAGGTGAGGGGGGCGGAGCCAGGGATACAGGTGAGGGGGCGGGGCCAGGGATACAGGAGAGGGGGGCGGAGCCAGGGATACAGGAGAGGGGGCGGGGCCAAAGATACAGGAGAGGGGGGCGGGGCCAGGGACACAGGTAAGGGGGGCGGAGCCAGGGATACAGGTGAGGGGGGCGGAGCCAGGGATACAGGTGAGGGGGGCGGAGCCAGGGATACAGGTGAGGGGGCGGGGCCAGAACACCTGGCTCTGTGCATGTGTGTGTGTTCTCACCTCCAGTTTGAAGACTTTGGCGGCGTGCACCCGGGTGTTGGTGTGATGCCAGGCCGTGTACTCGTCCACCCGGGCTCGTCTCTCAGGTTGCCGTGGATACCAGTGCTGAGGGACATCGTACCTGGTGGCCAGGTACTTCAGGATGGCGTCGCTGTGACAGATAAACATCAGTCAGCCGCCGAACAGGATACACTCTGTTTAACACAGGGAGTCTGACTCTGACTCTCATTGGTCCACAGGCTGTGAACACAGTTGTGATTGGTTCAAACCAGGGTTCAGGTTCTCAGCCTGTTGCCCACAGAAAACAGGACCATAGAGCAGCAGGTATTAGCTTTGTAGCTAACATCCAGCTGTGTTAGCATCCAGCGGTGCTAACATCCAGCGGTGCTAACATCCAGTTGTGTTAGCATCCAGCTGTACTAACATCCAGCGGTGCTAACATCCAGCGGTGCTAACATCCAGCTGAGTTAGCATCCAGCTGTACTAACATCCAGCGGTGCTAACATCCAGCGGTACTAACATCCAGTTGTGCTAACATCCAGCTGTGTTAACATCCAGCGGTGCTAACATCCAGCTGAGTTAGCATCCAGCTGAGTTAGCATCCATCTGTACTAACATCCAGCGGTGCTAACATCCAGCGGTGCTAACATCCAGTTGTGCTAACATCCAGCTGTGTTAGCATCCAGCTGTGTTAGCATCCAGCGGTGCTAACATCCAGCAGTGCTAACATCCAGCTGAGTTAGCATCCAGCTGCGCTAAGATCCAGCTGCCCAGGTTCTGGTTCTGATCGGGTCCAAAGCCTCAGAACTTTGTGACAGAAGCAGCCGGTGTTCACCTGGCTCAGAACCAGCTCTGAGTGCAGGTTCTGGTTCTGGTTCTGGTCGGGTCCGGTGTCTGAACGAACCTCTCTGTGAGCACGAAGCCTCCGTCCACCACCACAGGAACCTTCTGCATCGGGTTCAGCTCGGTGAACTCTGGAGATCGATGTTCTCCTGCACAGACAGAGAACCTCAAGGTTTAATGTTCTGATAAAGGTCCGACCCGTCAGAACCACACAGCAGAACCACACAGCAGAACCTCACAGCAGAACCACACAGCAGAACCTCACAGCAGGACCTCACAGCAGGACCTCACAGCAGGACCTCACAGCAGAACCACACAGCAGAACCACACAGCAGAACCTCACAGCAGAACCTCACAGCAGAACCACACAGCAGAACCACACAGCAGAACCACACAGCAGAACCACACAGCATATCATTCAGACTCTCTTTATCCTCTAAAACCGGACTTCAGTACATCTGTACATCTCCTGAATAATCCATCCTACCATACTGTCAACTCTGGACTTATATTTATATTTACTATCAATCCTTGCACCTTAAAGAAATATATCCCTGTTTATACTCACTAAATACCACACATATATATATATTTTAGTGGTGGGCTGTTATCGCCGTTAACGTGCTGCGATAATTTCAGAGTCTTATCGGGCGATATAAAAAATATCGCCGTTAATCTATTCTCAAAGTTGGGTTGGGAACAGCCGCGGCCGCTGTATTTGGGCAGGATGGGCAGAGCCCCGCCTTCCACACCCCCAACCTTTCTTTTATAGATAAAATATAGATAATTATAAATTATAGATAAAATATTTATTTCAACTTCAATCACAGTGGGAATCGTATTACACCATATTGTGGCTTGTGACGGACTTTGCGAGTGGAATCTGTTTTTATTTTCGCTGAAATATAGCCTACCTCCAGTGTGGCTGCTTAACGTTAGATCTATGGCCACTGGCCAGGGCAGATGCCTGGCTGCCCTCAGCTAAGCCCGGCCCCGCCGAACTCTCGAGCACATTCTACCAATCAGAATGACTGTAGGCCCCACGCAGCATAATATCATGTTACATTTAGCGCGCCTGTATAGATGCTACTGGGGCAGGTGTATGATCTGCCCTGGACATGGAAAGGACTCAAAGGGTTTAAGAAATATTACTCCGCCCATCTAGCCAGTGGGAACTTCAGTGCCGCCAAACTCCCCTACAAACTTGTTGGATAAAACGGATAACTATGTCGGATTTGATGAAGGATATTGGCTGTTTAATCCGGATTCACGTTTGTGGTAGGTAAAGATTTTACTTTATAGTTGCTATCTTACAAAGTTTAAGTCTTTGCTAAATGGGAAACTGGGAGTGATTTAATGAAATATCTTAGCTTGATGAGCAAAGCAATGTTGAGACAGTAAACAATGTGTTGACAGCTTCGTACATGTACAGTAGGTTACTTGTCTGCTAGCTTAGGTTTCCCCCAGACTAGCTAAAACGTTGCTACACACTGTCCCGCCTACTGCTATATTACTCTGCACAAGTTCAGGAGCGAGTCAGTCTGATAGTAGGCTACAGTGAGGGAAGTTTTAACCATGGCTGCCAGCATCGAACCTGTACTCAATGGCGTTGAGCTTCTCTTGGAGAACTCATTTGAAAGACTAGATTTGGGAACAAAATTGGCTATTAAAAAACTCGGCCCCCATAAACCTGATATTAATATAGTTAAGCAAACAATGGATAGGGGTAGGTCTTTCAATCGGACGTTTTCCTGTGCGTGGTATGACAAAAAGCCCTGGCTCTCTGGTTGTTCCAATAGGAATAAAATGTTCTGTTTTCCCATGCTTGCTCTTCCAATCGCCTGGCACGGGGGGACAAGGGGATATGTGGAGCACTGTCGGTGTGTGTGACATGAAGCATTTTTCGGAAAAGGCAAAAAAACACGAGTCCAGCAAGGCGCATCTGAATTGTGCCATGAAATTAGCCATTTGCTTTGCGACAAGTTTCCCTCTAATTGAAATGTAGGCAGTATTAATTCCTTTCACAAACTTTCTCTTCGCTCATTTTCACGGGGCTTTTGTGTTTTCTTGTATGGCAGACTTTTATGCGAGTGCGCACCCCCCCCCATGCGTATGGTTGCATAGACTATTGGCCTATTGCGTATGCTCCATAAAAGCTTGCATTTTGATAACGCAGATCATCTGCCCCGCCTATTTTCCAGACCACGAGCCGCTACTGGTTGGGAACTGGGTCAAAATAGGTAAGCAAACTGTGATGACTTTTACCTTGATATTTTAGCTCGGGTGTAGGCCGATGTACTTTGTCTGCCGTTAGGTGTGATGAAAACAGAAGAACGCCACTTTGCAGAAGCCTGTGCTAGGCAGTTTATGGAGGTCGCTTATCTGTGGGGGATAGTTGACAAAATCTGCTCTGTTGGAACAGACAGCGCTCCTAATATGGCGGCCGCAGGGAGGATACTGCCCTTCGAGCATCTGCCGTGTGTTGCACATGTTGTACAGAGAGCGATTGTAATGTCACTGCGAGATGGTGGGACATTTCAAACACAGTCCGGCCAACGCAGACGAGCTGAAAGTCCAGCAAACCTCCCTTGGGCAAGTTCAGGAGCCGCTCGTGCAAGATGTTCAAACACGGTGGAATTCCACCCTCGAGATGATCAAGCGCGTGAGGCGCAACAGAGACGCACTGCACACAACGCAACAGAGACGCACTGCACACAACAGAGACGCACTGCACACAACGCAAGAGAGACGCACTGCACACAACAGAGACGCACTGCACACAACAGAGACGCACTGCACACAACGCAACAGAGACGCACTGCACACAACAGAGACGCACTGCACACAACAGAGACGCACTGCACACAACGCAACAAAGACGCACTGCACACAACGCAACAGAGACGCACTGCACACAACAGAGACGCACTGCACACAACAGAGACGCACTGCACGCAACAGAGACGCACTGCACACAACGCAACAGAGACGCACTGCACACAACGCAACAGAGACGCACTGCACACAACGCAACAGAGACGCACTGCACACAACGCAACGCACTGCACACAACGCAACAGAGACGCACTGCACACAACGCAACAGAGACGCACTGCACACAACGCAACGCACTGCACACAACGCAACAGAGACGCACTGCACACAACGCAACAAAGACGCACTGCACACAACGCAACAGAGACGCACTGCACACAACAGAGACGCACTGCACACAACAGAGACGCACACAACGCAACAGAGACGCACTGCACACAACGCAACAGAGACGCACTGCACACAACGCAACAAAGACGCACTGCACACAACGCAACAGAGACGCACTGCACACAACAGAGACGCACTGCACACAACAGAGACGCACTGCACACAACGCAACAGAGACGCACTGCACACAACGCAACAGAGACGCACTGCACACAACAGAGACGCACTGCACACAACAGAGACGCACTGCACGCAACAGAGACGCACTGCACGCAACAGAGACGCACTGCACACAACAGAGACGCACTGCATGCAACAGAGACGCACTGCACACAACACAACAGAGACGCACTGCACACAACGCAACAGAGACGCACTGCACACAACAGAGACGCACTGCACACAACAGAGACGCACTGCATGCAACAGAGACGCACTGCACACAACACAACAGAGACGCACTGCACACAACGCAACAGAGACGCACTGCACACAACAGAGACGCACTGCACACAACGCAACAGAGACGCACTGCACACAACAGAGACGCACTGCACACAACGCAACAGAGACGCACTGCACACAACAGAGACGCACTGCACACAACGCAACAGAGACGCACTGCACACAACGCAAGAGAGACGCACTGCACACAACGCAACAGAGACGCACTGCACACAACGCAACAAAGACGCACTGCACACAACGCAACAGAGACGCACTGCACACAACGCAACAGAGACGCACTGCACACAACAGAGACGCACTGCACACAACGCAACAGAGACGCACTGCACACAACGCAACAGAGACGCACTGCACACAACGCAACAGCAGCACCACCTGGCCCTCCCAACAAGTGCTGAATATGAGAAGTTGGCGAAGCTAGAGAAACTGCTGGAGCCATGCATGTGAATAAGCTGGTCTGCCTGCTGCGTGTATACCAAGAGCGACCTCGCTGGAGAAGCTTCGCTTGAGAATTTGCTTTGGCAGCTTTGGTAGCTTTGGTAGCTCGTGACGTCGCATTTAGAATGTTCAATTCTTAAAGGCCCCGCGGCTGTGCAGCACCCCCACGGAAAAAAACATGAGGAAAGAGAGGGCAGGGACACGAATAAACGTGTTGTTAATTACAATTTGATGTAAAACTACATTAGGTACACCTGAGAAGAGCAGGAATAGCAGAGGCAGCTATGAAAAATAAACTAAATTCGAAATAAAATCCGAAATAAAACTTAATTGCAGTGAGAAAGGTATGCGTGGGGTTACTACACTATTGTATTGAAGGACTCGACACGGCAATTGCAACAGTCTCAGGATTAAACGACTATTGTTTGGATAGGAACTAAAGTTTACACGTCTGTTTCCGCGAACCCCGCGGATTGTCGGATCCCTGAATGAGCCATTTTAATCTAGATTAATTTCAAGATTTCAGTGAGATTAATCTAGATTAAAAAAATTAATCTATACCCACCACTAATATATATATATATATATATATATACATATATATATATTTTTTTTTACCTTTTATTCTACTTTTGTTTCTACTTTAGCCTTGTTCTATGTCTATTTTGTACTCGTTGCACTAAGAGAGCCAGGTGTAACCGGAGTTAAATTCCTCGTGTGTGTCCACATACCTGGCAATAAAATTTTGTTATAAGATGTAAAAATGTACTTTCTGTTCTGTACAGACTGAAACTGTTCCCCATTTGTTTTGGCTCCGCCCTGTTGTCCAAAGGCCGTGGGGTGATATCTGTAACTTCATCGCTAACAACATTGATGATGAGTTGTTTTGTTTGGGCTTTAACAAAACCAAAGAAAAAACCAACATAACTTTTATTATCAACCTCCTCATTTTAATTTGGCAAAATTTCATATGCATAAATGTAAATTCATGAAAAAAACATATTTTCTTGCCTTTCTCTGTGAGCTCGGGCAGAACCTGACCTCCATTAAACTCTCAAACACCAGAAAGCTTTAACCCTTCTGTTGTCCTGCAGGTCCAAAGTGAGCCACTACCATGTTTAGCTGTAGAATAAATACATTAAACTATCTTTTATGACTTTTCCTAAAGGGACCCCATCATTAGAAAAAGTCACACTTTATTTCTGTTCATGTTTCCATGTGGGCTGTACACCACTAGGGTACAAAGATTGTCTTATGGGTCATTTCTGACCCGTGAATTATAAAAACATTTAAACACCAGAAAAAAGTTCACTGTTTTTTTCCCTTTCAATATAATTAATTCAGAAGTAATTACTTCACATTTATATAATAGCAATAATAAACCTTTATTATGTAAAAGAAAACTGAGAAAACAAGAAAACTGTTGGTCCAACTGACAGTAAAAAAAAAAAGTGTAATCCTGAAAGCTGCTGATTGTCTTTTTGTATTGTGTACCAAAAAATACATGATAAAAAATGTATTGAATTGAGTTGACTAGATAAATAACAGCTGGTTTCATCATACTAAATAGATTTTGGATTTAAAATTCAATTAAGTTTATTTTGGGGCTTTGGTGGGGCGGCTCATTTCTGACCCGTAGGACAAAGGGAGCAACCAAACACGGTTATTTTTGAGGTTATTTTTTTATTTTTTTTTAATCTAGTTGCTAAGGCGGGACTGATCTGCTGTAGGCAAACTGGTTGTATATGTCACTGTCCAATCAGATTAAAGGCCCATTTATGCCCTAAGTTAACTACGGAAACGGACGCTTTCACCCGGTTCCGGGGGGCGTTTCATCCGTCAGTTTGTCCGTAGGTGAAGAGCTTAGCAATCCGGTGAACTCCGGGCGAAACGGAGCAATACCAGAGGAATTCGTGGGGGCAGTAGAGAGTCAGGAGCGTGTTGGCTCCGGAAGTTATGGAGGAAGAAGAAGAACGAAGAGTAGGAGATTTAAAAATGGCGGTAATGGAGGAGAGGATTTGTGAGATGGTCTGCCATAATAGATATAGAACTGCAACTTCCTCAGTTGACGCCATGTTTCTCAAACCCGCGGCCGACAATGACTCTATATATACCGCCCTCCAGAGGATTTCTTAGGGACGTGTGCACTACGGACGGAGGCATAAACAGAAGCTCCGGGAGCAACGTATGGACCGGACAGACGAATTCCGTCCGGTTCCGTAGGGCATAAATGGGCCTGTAGGTGGCGCCTGGTGTTGCCACGCCCATTCGGGGCGATTTTTGCACCAGAAATCTCCCGTTGACATGAATGGTACGTCAGGTTTTTTTTCTAAAATCCTGCTCCCAATACATTTTCTATGAGGGTTTATGTGCTCGTAAAAAACGACGTGCTTTCCTCATACGTCTGTGCGCGGGACCATGAACATTCTACGAATAAGATGGCGAGTGCAACAGTACGGTAGTGTTTCTGACAGAAGTGCCCTTTAGTCGTCGTACTGATGCGGAGAAGGACGTTTGGAAGAATTTTGCGGGATTTTGGAGCTCGCCTTGCGAGGCAAAGATGAAACCCAGAGTAGAGCCCTGCAGGACCCAAAGCAGTGCGGCGCGGGACACTTTTTTAAAGCTCATTGCGGGCTGGAGCGGTGATAAGCTGCAGTCCAGCTAACTAAAAACGTGTTTAATATTAAAGCTATAATGATCTCCTGCTGCTGAAAACAACTGAGAAGAAATAAAGCCTAACTAAAAGAAGTTCAAAAGCGCGATCCAGCTCTCCTTTTATTCAGGAGATGTGCATTGCACAGGGACAGGGCATGGGTAACCTACTTAAATAATATCTGGATTACATGTTACATTTTCCACATTCTGGGTTTAGAAAAGGTAGGGTAATTAATAACACATATTGTTTTCATTCCACTTGTTTGCATTTAAATCAATGTAACGTGAGCTGTAGGCTGAGATATTTATGCTCAAATCCACTCAAAGTAGGGGGCGGGGCTCCATCACGCTGTGTTTAAGATCATATTAACTAAAAATATATACTTTTACTTCCAAGAATGGAAATGTGAGGAGTGGCATATAACATATGTACCATGTATTATTCTTAATCTTCACGGCAGATTTTGGTAGGTGTGTTGGGCTTGTTGCTGTAAAGCCTCAGCTGCTCCTGCACTGTGTGCCCCCCCCACCTGAAGGATCGGACAGTGTGCGCAGCTGAGATCATGTTTCTTTCCTCAAGCCAATGACAAGAACGTCCGTGAGAAGTAACGCCAACGTCTGAATCATGCGGGAGTTGCGGGCGGGAGCGGGAGTGTAAATTCTGTCCCGCGCAGGCCTCTAACCCCGGGCTCCACCAACCCTGCTATTTCCCAGCTAGCTGAATAACTGAACCTGTTGTGCTCAGGCATTGACTTGTAATGATTTAAATCTTTTATACAATGTTGACAATGATAGCAGAATGTATAACGACACATTCATTGTTAATGGTGCAGTATTATATTTAAAAAAGAGAGAAATCTCACATAAGTAAGCTGCACTTAACCAGGTTTGACAACTGGTTATGCTTTTCTAAGTCATATTTTCCAAAACTTAAATCATTAAGAGCTTATGTGTTTACTTATTTCATAGAATCCTGGAACAATATGAGGAAAGTAAGTAAATAAATAATGGTTAAGGTGTAATATTAACTGATTGGCTAATTATGCAAAAAATAACAAAAAAAAAAATTAAAATAAATTATGCTACCGAGACAAATATACCTCAGTCCTGTGGACTTTTATGGTACTTATGGACATAACGGGGGAAATTGCACTACCTAAAAACAATGTCAGGAGCCGCCACTGATCATCATGCAAAAAAGATTTTGGAGTTAAAATTCAATTAAGTAGCTTTATTTTGGCCATTTTTGACCCGTAGGAGTACCCGTAGGGCAGTAAACAGTTTATCTGTGAACACTTGAATATTTTATTGTGACCTCTTTTCCCCCCTGGCGTATAATATTGAAATGTTTCATGTGTAATGTAAAAAAAAAAGTCTTAAATAAAAGGAAGTTCTAAAAAAAATAATAATAAAATAAAAAAAAACACGAGTTGTGGCTCTCCTGTCATCTCCAGGTCCAGAATCTCGGGTCCGGTTCTGTTGGTACCACCTGGTGAGTTAAGTCCTGCGCCGAATCCATCAGCACACACCTACACACCGGGTTCACGGTTCTGATTGTGTTCTGTCAGGTTCTTGTTTGGACGGTTTCAAATTAAATCTTCAAATCTCCGAGTTTTCAGCGGAGTTTGGTGGAAGTGGGTCAAAGTTTACCGGAGCAGAGGTCAGTGCCCCGGAGGGCAGAAATATGTCCGCCCGCAGGTAGTGGACAGGTTAGTGAACTGGTTAGTCAGCTGGTCGGTTGGTGAACTGGTTAGTGAACTGGTCGGTTGGTGAACTGGTTAGTTAGTGGGTTAGTGTGGGTTAACCCGGCGGCTCACCTTTCCGCAGAGCCACGGTCCGGACCCGGTGCGGGATCCCGGTGCAGGTGAGCAGGATGTGCACCGCCCGGCAGGGCTGCGACAGCAGGTCCAGGTAGGCCTCCACCATCCGGCCCGTTGCCATGGGAACGGGAGCCGTTAAATTACCCGTTAAACTGACGTTAAACTAAAACAACGACCACCGGACCGGTAAACAGTGCGTTTCACTCTGCGGGTTCCTCTGTGTGTGTGCTCCTGAGCTCCCCCTGCAGGATGCTCCGCGCACTGCAGCCGCACCAGACCTCACCGACCATCTGACGGTAGGCGTCCACTGTTCCGGCACCTCAACGCCGGATTGGATGCCTAGTGTCGCCGTGTTGCTACTGCAGTGGGCGTGTACAGAGGGGCGTGCATACGAAGTTGTAGATAGAACATACGGGCTCCGGGGGAAAGTAAATAATTTGTGATTTTAACCGACCGAAGTTTCTCCCTCTAAACACTTGAGTTTTGGAGGGAAATTAATGTGTATAAATCGTCAGCAATGGAACATTATTTCATATTGCACCATGGATCCGGATCTGCGAGCGAGGAGAGCTGCTGCTGCGACACAGGAGATCACATGATCTACTGTCATTGGGTAACGCACTACGGCTGCCGTGGCTAATTTGCATAAACTTCAAAGCGAGCCCAACTTTTTTGACGTGCTCGCCGTGCCGGAATCCCAGCATGCTTTGCGAGCACGGTGACAATCTGACGGTTTTTACTCTCCGGCGGCTCAGGGCGGACCTGCGGCAGGAAGAGGGGGGGTTGTGATCCTTGGGGGCCCTGCCGACCAGTGTTGGTCACCAAAACATCTGACACCAACGAAAAATGTATGAAATAAAACCTCCTTTTATTCCAAACATGAAAAACATTGTTATTTTTAAAATATACATGTAAAGAATAAATAAATAACGAAAAAAGACTAACAATAAAATGAAAAAAAAATGAATAAAATACCGCAAATTACTTTGAAAACCCAATATACACTCTGTACAAAATATTTACAGTACATATTTACAAAGTCTACAATGGCAAACACGCTGAGGGGGCAGTTCTCCGCGAACACAGCCCACAGTGGAACTCGACGTGAGTTTGACGAAGTCAACAATGCAATTATGGAATTATAGAATGGCATGTTAACTAGACAATCTTTGACTAAATCATTTAAATTTAACCGTTCAAAGAAAACATGTTCACCACGAACGTTCGCCACTGTTTGAGACAGTTTATAAAGTAACTAGAGAATCTTTGATTGAATGCACCTCAGCTCTCGGGGGCCCCAGTGGCTCTGGGCTCCGAGCAGTTGCCTGTTGACAAGGTGCGCCTCTGCATAAAAGACAGTTTAAGGTGTTTTTTCTACAGCTAAACATGGTGGTGGCTCACTTTGGACCCGTAAGACAACAGGAGGGTTACAGGGAATCCAGGACACAGTGGCAGAAATGAACTTTGCTTCATCGTGTTGAACAGCACGAAGTGTTCCAAGTGAACCACGTTGTTGGTGCTGTAACTAAAAGTGTGAAAGTTTATCAGACCAAGGGCACCGAATCAAAGACAGTTTGTGTCACTTTTAGAGGAAATTGAGACCGTGACCTTTGACCTTAGACTCTGGGGGAGGAAGGAACATCATCCCTCAGCTCTCAGAGGAAGTAAACTATTCAACATGACCCTTTATATTCCTTTTACTACTTCAGGTGGGGACTACTTTGTTTGTAGTCGAGGATTTTGTTAGTTCTTACAGGTTTTCCAGTTTGATTTTGTAGTTTTTGTATTGTTACCCAAAGTGCTGATACTTTAGTGTGTGTACCTCTTTTTAAGTACTTTGTGGTACTTTTTCCCATTGCCTCCCGTGATATCAATGCGTTCAACCACCTACCGATAGCCGCACCTGTCACGGTGTTTGCTGCTCGGTCTGCACAGCAGGCAGTGATACGAAGGGAGAGAAAATAGGGCCAAGAGATTGTGAGCTCTGACTTTTTCCTGGAGAACAATTTTGTGATGCAAATGTATTACTCTGTTGAACGCATATTGTTCTGAGAAGCAAAACGCTTTACAAGCCGAAGCCCCTCGAGAAGCACAGGCACGGGCAGTGCTACCGCCAGTGAGAACGCTTTTGGGACGCATTGATCCTTACGACGAATCATCGGAACAATGGTCGACTTATGTCGAAAGGTTTGAACATTTTATTGAAGCCAATGATGTTCCCACTGCAAAGAAGGCGGCAGTATTCTTAAGTGTCATGGGGGCAACTACATATGGTCTGCTGCGCAGCTTATTAGCCCCGGATAAACCTGGCAGTAAAACGTGTGAAGATTTAGTGGACACCCTGGATGGTCATTTCTCCCCCAAGCCCATTGTAATTGCGGAGAGATTCCGATTTCACAAACGCAATCAGGAAGAGGGTGAGTCCATAGCACAATATGTGGCCATGTTGAAAAAGTTATCAGAGCATTGTGATTTTGGAGCGCATTTGCAAGATGCTCTGCGCGATAGACTCGTTTGTGGGCTCAATAATGAGGCTATTCAAAGGAAAGTCCTGACGGAGGAAAAACTTGATTTTAAGAAAGCAGTCGAGATGGCATTGGCAATGGAAGCGGTGGCAAGGGAATCACTACATCTGAAAAGCTCATTGAAAGTGTATGCTGTGTCCGCGTCTTCACCACAGGGGGGCGATAAATGTTTTCGATGTGGCAATAATCACCATGAACGTGACTGCTATTTCAGGGAGCAGCAATGCCACAATTGTAATAAAAAGGGCCACATAGCTCGTGTGTGTAGAAGCAAAAGGAGTGAAACAAGACAGGCAAAGTCAAAACAAGACAGTCAAATCAAACAAAAAAAATACAAAGAGGCAAACAAAGGCAAAGTTTATCAAGTGGCAGCTGCAAATTCATCAGATGAGAAGGAGTCATCAGCAGGTTCAGACTCTGATTTCACTCTGGATAAGGTGTCTGCATTGAACAAAGAACAACAAGTGAAGGCAGTGAAGACAGGACATGCAGCTTCATCAGTAATTATGATTAAGCCAAAAATTGAAGGGCAGTCAGTGGATATGGAGCTAGATACGGGGGCCGCTGTATCCTTGATCTCCAGTGAGCTGTACAAGGACAAATTTGCATATTTACGTTTACGCAAGACAGATGTTGTTCTGAAAACATACACAGGGGAGTTACTACAGCCCGAGGGAAGGCTGAAGGTGTGGGTTAAGTTGAACAAGCAGAAGGTTAGGCTGCCTTTATATGTGGTAAAAGGAGAGGCACCACCACTGTTTGGCCGTGAATGGCCACGGAACATTAATATAGACTGGCGTGAAATTAAGACGAACAGGAAATAGGGCAAGTGGTGAAACTCTTGAGAGTGTCCTAAACCGCCACACTGAAGTGTTTAGCCAGGAATTGGGGACACTGAAAGGATTTGAAACTTCACTGACGCTGAGGCCAGACCAGCAGCCAAAGTTCTGCCAAGCTCGGGTGGTACCGTATGCGCTGAGACCCAAAGTCGAAGCTGAAATAGAGCGCCTTCTCTAGCAAGGGGTTATCTCCCCGGTTCAGTTCAGCGACTGGGCATCCCCCATAGTCCCTGTTATGAAGAAAAACGGTAGTGTGAGGATATGTGGAGATTTTAAGGTGACTGTAAATCCAGCTCTGTGCGCTGAACACTACCCAATACCTCATATTGAGGATTTGTTTGCATCTTTGTCTGGAGGACATCGTTTCAGCAAACTGGACCTTTCACAGGGCTACCTTCAGGTACCGGTTAAGACAGATTCTAGGAAATACCTGACTATCACCACCCACAAGGGCATGTTCTGCTACAATCGGTTACCATTTGGAATTACCGCCGCGCCCTCCATATTCCAGAGAATTATGGACCAAGTGCTCCAAGTGCTGCCTAATGTACATTGTTTTCTGGATGACATCCTCATCACAGGCCAAGATGATGCGCACCACCTGAGAAATCCCGGAGTCGTCTTGACAAATATGGGCTCAAAGTCCAAAAAGTGAAATGTGAGTTCTTCAGGAGCTCGCTGGAGTACTTGGGGCATATGATAGATTCTGTAGGGCTCCACAAGTCTGATGACAAGATCAAAGCCATCGTGGAGGCCTCCGTGCCAACCAATACGACCCAGTTGCGCTCTTTCCTTGGGCTCATCAACTATTACGCACGCCTCGTCCCGAACATGTCGACCCTGTTACACCCTTTGAATGCGTTGCTACATAAGGGGGTGAAATGGGAATGGTCCGGGAAATGTGACGAAGCTTTCCAAAAAGCAAAGGAACAGCTTGCCAGCAACAGCGTACTGACACCTTACAATCCCAGACTGCCAGTTATACTCGCCTGTGATGCCTCGCCCTATGGGCTGGGGGCAGTCATCTCGCATCGACTACCAAATGGGGAAGAACGACCCATAGCCTTTGCTTCACGGACGCTTAGCAAGGCAGAGCAGAATTATGCTCAAATTGAGCGAGAGGCATTAGGAATAATATTTGGGGTCAGACGTTTTCATTCATACCTCTATGGCCGTCATTTCACCCTACTAACTGATCACCGGCCTTTGACAATGATCTTGAGCCCTAGCAAAGCGACACCATCCATGGCGGCTGCAAGACTACAGCGTTGGGCACTCATTTTGGCAGCGCACGATTATACAATAAGGTATAGATGCGCCGCTGACCATGGCAACGCAAACGGTCTCTCGCGTCTGCCTCTGCCAGTGCAACACAAAGAAAAACAAGGAACAGTTGACGCATTTCTGATAAAACACATTGAGAGTTTTCCAATCCTTTGCAGTGAGGTGAAAAGAGAAACCAAAGCAGACGCCACACTCTCACAGGTGATCGAGATGGCGTCAACCAGTCGTTTTCCATCAGCCAAGGATGCAGACAGGAGTCTGGTCCCGTACATCATACGGAAAGATGAATTCTCCGTACTTCAAGGCTGCTTAATGTGGGGAAATCGAGTTGTAGTCCCACCCAAACTACGTCAGCATGTCCTAGACGAACTCCACACCGGACACCCAGGCGTGGTCAGAATGAAATCCCTGGCAAGAAGCTATGTGTGGTGGTCTGGTCTGGATGCGCAGGTGGAGGAGAGGTGTAAGACGTGCACCCCGTGCCAACGATGTCAAAGGAGCCCTGCCCTCACACCGCTGCACCCATGGGCCTGGCCAACAGGTCCGTGGCAGCGAATCCACATCGATTTTGCCGGACCCTTTGAGGGGCGCTTGTTCTTCGTCATTGTCGACGCTCATTCCAAGTGGCCCGAAGTCAGATTAATGGATTCAACCTCATCTGCAAAAACGATTGAAGTCTTAAGAGGCCTTTTCAGTCATTATGGAGCGCCAGAGGTCTTAGTGAGTGATAATGGGCCTCAATTCACTTCTGAGGAGTTTGCCCACTTTCTATCATCCAATGGCATTACGCACAAACGCTCCGCTCCTTTTCACCCGGCAACAAACGGCCTGGCAGAGCGTTTCGTGCAGACATTTAAACATTCTCTGAAGTCGTCCAGGGGTACAGCTTCAGTCCAGCGGCGACTCGATGCTTTCCTGCTTCACTACAGGAACACCCCCCACGCCACTACAAAGGAGTCACCTGCTATGCTGTTTCTCCGCCGCAGACTGCGCACCCGCCTAGACCTGCTGAAACCGAGCGTGTCAGCGGTGGTGGATCGAGCACAAGAGGACCAACAGCGACACCGTGGCGCACACGCTAAAGCGAGAACTTTTGAAGTAGGAGACCCAGTGCTTGTCAGGGACTATCGGAAGGGGGAGGAAAAGTGGATGACTGGTACGTGTCAAGTAGGTTGGGTTTGAAGGGAGGACACGGATGCGGATTTTCCAAAAGTAAAATAGATTTATTAACAAAAACAAAGTATCAAAAAGAAAACGCGGCTGAGCCGGATAGAAAAACCTGAACTGTGGAAAAAGTACAACAAAACAAAACACTTGGCATACTATGAAAAAAAGGACTTAGCTTTGTGGCGTGGCGTGGCGTGGCGTGGCATGGCGTGGCGTGGCGTGGCGTGGCGTGGAGGGTGACGTAAAAGAATCTCACAAGGACTGAAAGAAAACAGGGAACTTAAATACTGTGGGGAACTAATGAGTGCAGCTGATGGAAACAGGTGACGTGAATGAAACTAATCAAGACCTGAACCTAAAACACGAGAAAAAAAACTAAACTAAGACATGAACTATAAACAAAAACCTGACCTAAAACTCATGACATGATTCCATTCCAGTACGGTTGCATCACAAGCAGGGCCAAGGTCGTACCAGGTGGAAGTTGCGTCAAATCAGCACTGGAATCGACATGCAGACCAGATGGTGGCCTGTCACCCCAGCATTGTGCAGCCGGCCGCAGAGAAACAACCAACACCCACTGCAGTCGTTCCAACAGCCATGACTGACACCGGTGATACGTCGGAGACGGCGAGCCCTGTGACGGTAACATGCTCACCACCTTCAGGTCAGTCAGACACGCATACCAACCCCGCAACACCCCAGCCGACACTGAACCGATATCCAAGACGGATTTGCAAACCACCCGACAGACTGAACCTTTAAACAACTGGGTATGGTCTCTGAAATGTTTAGTTACTGAGTGTTGTCTCAAGAAGGGGGCACAATAATCCCCCGCCACACTCAAAGGGTTGAGGCAGTCTACCCTCACCCTTGAGTTAGGATGTCATGTTCTATAACTGCTTGGTTAGTACAGGTTTAATGTTACTGTCTATGAATTAGGTTCCTCAGCCAATACTTCTTTAACCCTCTAACTGCCAAAGTCGCAGAATTGCGACATGACGTCAGCATAAACAAAACAGTCTGTAGATAAAATAAACGGGCTTTAAGGTGTTCAGTCCTCCTACCACTAGTTGGCAAACATGTTACCCTTTCAAACCAGACCAAGCTCACGTCATTTTGTAGTTCACAGTGTTTTTATAAGGCAGTGGAAAAAAGCCACGCTAACGTATAAGAAAGCCCTTCGTAAAGCTAGAACTGCTTATTATTCATCATTGATAGAAGAGAATAAGAATAATCCCAGGTTTCTCTTCAGCGCTGTAGCCAGTCTGACAAAGAGTCCGAGCTCTGCTGAGCCAGTTATTCCTTTAACTCTCAGCAGTGATGATTTCATGAGCTTCTTTATCAATAAAATTGTTTCTATCAGAGAGAAGATTGATGGAGTCCTTCCCACTATAATCAGTGATGTATCATCAAGTACAGCAGCTTTAGAAGTATCTTTAGAACCTGATTTATATTCAGACGGCTTCTGCCCAGTTGATCTCTCTGAACTAACAACAGCAATAGTCTCTTCTAAACCATCAACTCGTGTTTTAGACCCAATCCCAACCAGACTGTTCAAGGAGGTTTTCCCATTAATTGACACTTCCATATTGGATTTGATCAATCTGTCTTTGTTGACAGGATATGTACCTCAGACTTTTAAGGTTGCTGTAATTAAACCTTTACTTAAAAAACCTACTCTTGATTCAGAAGTGTTGGCTCATTATAGACCTATATCCAATCTCCCTTTTATGTCTAAAGTTCTTGAAAAAATAGTTGCAGCTCAGCTTTGTGATCACTTACACAGAAATAATCTGTTTGAAGAGTTTCAGTCAGGATTCAGAGTGCATCATAGCACAGAAACAGCACTGCTGAAAGTTACCAATGATCTCCTCTTAGCCTCTGATAGCGGACTTGTGTCTGTGCTTGTCCTGTTGGATCTCAGTGCTGCATTTGATACGGTCGATCACAGTATCTTATTACACAGACTTGAACATGTTATTGGGATTAAAGGAACTGCATTAGGCTGGTTTAAGTCATATTTATCTGATAGATTTCAGTTTGTTCTTGTAAATGAAGAATCTTCCTCACACACCAGAGTAAGTCATGGAGTTCCTCAGGGTTCTGTGCTTGGACCGATTCTTTTTACTTTATACATGCTTCCATTAGGTAACATTATTAGACAGCATGGCATAAATTTCCATTGCTATGCTGATGATACTCAGCTGTACTGTGCGCGTTAAGCACTTGTTGCTCCTGTCGGCCTGCAGCCACAGGTAGGAGGAGAAGGATGCTTTTTCCTACATGTTTAGTAGGATAGTTGCCAAACTACTGTTTTTTCCTTTTTTTAAATGTTTTGTTGCACAGCTCTTTGTTTTTATTTCTTTATTTACTTATCTAACTCTTATCCAGTGTGTGGTGGATCTCTTTGCTCAATATGCTTTCTATGATACATAAATAATACTAAAGATGAATAAGCTGCGAGTATGCACCTGGAATGAACGGGGTGTCCACAGTCCAATTAAGCGGAGAAAAATAATGAGATGTCTAAAGAAGGATGATATAGATGTTGCTATGTTACAAGAGACACATCTTGATGACGCAGAGCATTTAAAGTTGCAACAAGGGCCATTCGGACAAGTGTTTTTCTCATCCTTTACAACGAAGTAGGGGAGTAGCAGTGTTGATTAGAAAGAACCTACCTCTTATAATATCCGACTGTGTTAAGGATTCGAACGGTCGCTATGTGATAATCAAAGGAACTTTGCAAGGTCAAAATATTGTAATGATGAGTGTGTACTTTCCACCTGCCCACCCAGTCACCTTCCTCACCAAAATGTTTTTGGACTTAGCTCCATTCCTTTCCAACTCCCCTGTTATTGTTGGCGGTGATTTTAACTTAATATTAAATCCGCTTATTGACAAATTTCCACACAGTGATGTGCCCCCCTCTCCTCAGGCCAACACTCCACGCTCTATGTGAGGAGTTCGGACTTGCTGATGCTTGGAGGGGCACCCACCCCTCTGATAAACAATATACATTTTTCTCAGCCCCGCACAAATGTCAGACCAGGATTGATTATTTTTTTCTGCCAAGATCTGACTTGTATTTAGTTTTATCATGTGACATAACCAGTATAATTATCTCCGACCACGCAAGAGTAATTATGGATTTTAACCCCAAAACAGCGTTACATCAGTCTCGTCACTGGAGACTTAATACCATTATTCTTAAAGATGAGGAATTTATCTCCAACTTCTCTACTGAACTTAAAGGATTTCTGGAAATTAATACTCCATCGGCCAGCAACGCCTCCATCTTATGGGAAACATGCAAAGTTTATGCCAGAGGTTTAATTATTTCGTACTCTGCAACAAAGAAGCGCCAAAGACGGGAGAAACAAAAATCTTTAGAAAGTGAATTGATGGATAAAGAAAAAGCATATATTGCCTCTCCGTCACCACCATTGTGGCAAGAAATCACAGCAATCCGAACAGCTCTAAATGGCCTTCTTACCAGGGATGCAGAGTAGAAAATAAAATACACAAGACAGAGGTTTTATGAGCACGGAGATAAAGCAGGTAAATGTTTGGCCTATTATGTTAAAAAGCGTGCAGAGTCTCGAACTATTGCAGCTGTTTCTGATAAGGATGGCCACAAGGTATATGAAAATAAACTGATAAATAATTGTTTTAAGAATTTTTACAAAGCCCTGTACTCTTCCGAACAAGTTCCACAGGGAGAGCAACTAATGGACAATTTCTTTGCTCAATTGGATTTGCCAAATTTGTCAGAAGAGCAGAAGGCTGCCCTTAATAGTCCCATAAGTAAAATCGAAGTGGTCAAGGCTATCAAAACATTGCAAAGTGGAAAGTCACCAGGACCTGACGGCTTCTGTTGTGAATTTTATAAACAGTTCCAAAATATTCTTCTAGAGCCTCTTCTTGATATGCTCAGTCACTCCTTCATTACAGGAGAATTCCCACAGACATTGAAGGAGGCCAATATATCATTAATTTTAAAGAAGGGGAAGTGCTCTGACTCTTGTGGATCCTACAGGCCCATTGCTCTCCTAAATGTAGATAGGAAACTGCTTTCTAAAACCTTGGCCTCTCGTTTAGAAAATCTCCTGCCAGTACTGGTAAAGGAGGACCAGACGGGTTTTGTAAGGGGTCGTAATTCAGCTACCAATGTTAGACGTTTGCTGAATGCTGTCATAGCTTTTAAACAGAGGTCTATTGATGGTCGGGTGCTTTCTCTCGACACAGAGAAAGCATTCCATCGAATTGAATGGTCTTTCTTACTGTATACACTGGGTAAATTTGGTTTGGGGGAGAACTTTATAAAATGGGTCAAAATTATATATACTGAACCTCAGGCAGCAGTCTTGACTAATGGACTCAGGTCTGATTACTTCAATACTCACAGAGGGGTGATGCAGGGCTGCCCTTTATCGCACCCCCTATTCGCTTTGGCCATAGAGCCACTGGCTGAGGCCATAAGGGTGACACCCACGATACGTAATTTAGAGAATGGACAGCTGTCATAAAATTACCTTGTATGCGGATGATGTTCTAATCCTTCTGACAGACCCTGAAACATCTGTACCAGGTCTTATTGATGTGATGGATAGATTCAGTTGTTTCTCTGGTTATAAGATCGGCTAAATCGGAGGCAATGCCCCTTGGTTCTCTTTCAGCAATACCAACTACTGTACGTTCCTTTCCTTTCAAATGGTCTCCCAATGGGTTTGTGTATTTAGGAATATTTATCACCCCTTCCTTTGATCAATTATATAAGGCTGACTTTGCACCCTTATTTTGTAAAATCAAGCAGGACCTAGAGCGATGGACGTCACTTCCTGTTTCCTGGTTAGGGCCCATTGCCCTGGTCAAAATGAATGTGTTGCCAAGGTTATTGTATCCTATACAAATGATTCCTGTTTTGTTTTCTAAAAGGGTGTTGAAGGATATAAATGGATGGCTCAGCTCTTTTATTTGGAACAAACATAGACCCAGGCTTAAGATGGCAGTATTACATCTACCAAGCTCGATGGGGGGCCTGGACCAACCTAATATTAAAATTTACCAACTCTGTGCCTATTTAAGATTTGTAAACGACTGGATTAAGGGTAAAGCTTCAATCTGGATGGATATCGAGACAGCATTATCACAATGCAGACTAAGTGACCTATTATTTTTTAATAATTTTAAGGATATTAAAACTTTTTGTGCCTGGCTTGTCCGCCGTCTTGAGGGAAGATCAAATATAACATCCACTTTCACCCCAATAAAAAATAATCCTGCTTTTCCCCCTGGTTCTTTGGACCCTGGTTTTCATAAATGGTCTGATAAGAATATTAAATCCTTTAGAGACCTGTTTTCAGACAATAAGCTTATGTCATTTGAACAGCTTACTAACAATTACAAATTGTCCAAACAAGATTTTTTTCGATTTTTGCAAATAAGGCATTATATCACTCATAGTACAACCCTTATTATTCACCCTGAAATATCTGCTATCGAGAAAATTCTGTTTCATCAACAATTGAAAGTGTCTCTGAGCTCATTTTACCGTGTCCTTAATGATTTTTCCACTACTGGTGCGCAGGGGGTCAGAGGCGTGTGGGAGAAGGAGTTGTCTGTAACAATAGATGAAGAAAAGTGGGATACCATTTGGTTTCTTGCAAAAAAAATCTCAATTTGCGCTCGGACACGAGCTATACAACTTAAGATTCTGCACAGATTACACATTTCCCCCCACCGCAGGCATTTCTTCAACCGCTCCCTCTCCCCTCTGTGTCTCAGTGTAAAACTGATGTGGGAACGTTAACGCATTGTTTCTGCTCTTGTCATAAAGTTCAAAGATATTGGGTTGAAATTGTTAGTGAAATGGAGAGAATTTTTCATATTAGTGTGGACATGGACCCCATGTCCCTGATTTTGGGTCTTCCAAGCGATCATTTGAAAACGGCAATTAACAAAAGATTGGATAACATTCTAACGTTTGCGGCTAGGAAAAATATTCTTCTACAGTGGGTCAGTGATAAGGTTCCTTCTGTCTGTGGCTGGCGCAAAATAATTTTTGATCTGATACCTCTGGAATTTCTCACTAATGTCATACATCACAGTATAGATCAGTTCTACAGAGTATGGGCCCGTTTTTGGATTATACCGGTCCAGACCTTTCCTCCACCCTATTAAAAGGACGGCTGTGGATTTGAACGTTATCCGTGTACTGTAAGACTGATTCACCACCTTCTGTATCGTGCTGCATGTTCATCTCTATGTAAGAGCTGTCATGTTTGTTTGTTTGTTTTGTTTTGTTTTGTTTTGTTTGGTGTCTAGTTTAGTAAACACCATTTGTTGTTGTTTGTGTTTCCCTGTTCCAACAGATATCCTTTGAATGGTGTTACAGTGCCGCCGCCGCCGCTGCGCCCCCCCCCCTTTCTGTCTTCTCAAACCCAGCTGGTTCTGGTTCTGATGGCCACCCTTCCTGGTTCTGATGGCCACCCTTCCTGGTTCTGGTTCTGATGGCCACCCTTCCTGGTTCTGGTTCTGATGGCCACCCTTCCTGGTTCTGATGGCCACCCTTCCTGGTTCTGGTTCTGATGGCCACCCTTCCTGGTTCAGGTTTCAGGTTCTGATGGCCACCCTTCCTGGTTCTGATGGCCACCCTTCCTGGTTCTGGTTCTGATGGCCACCCTTCCTGGTTCAGGTTTCAGGTTCTGATGGCCACCCTTCCTGGTTCTGGTTCTGATGGCCACCCTTCCTGGTACTGGTTCTGATGGCCACCCTTCCTGGTTCTGATGGCCACCCTTCCTGGTTCTGGTTCTGATGGCCACCCTTCCTGGTTCTGGTTCTGATGGCCACCCTTCCTGAGTCTGGTTCTGATGGCCACCCTTCCTGGTTCTGGTTCTGATGGCCACCCTTCCTGGTTCTGATGGCCACCCTTCCTGGTTCTGGTTCTGATGGCCACCTTTCCTGGTTCTGGTTCTGATGGCCACCCTTCCTGGTTCTGATGGCCACCCTTCCTGGTTCATGTTCTGATGGCCACCCTTCCTGGTTCATGTTCTGATGGCCACCCTTCATGGTTCTGGTTCTGATGGCCACCCTTCCTGGTTCATGTTCTGATGGCCACCCTTCCTGGTTCTGATGGCCACCCTTCCTGGTTCATGTTCTGATGGCCACCCTTCCTGGTTCTGATGGCCACCCTTCATGGTTCTGGTTCTGATGGCCACCCTTCATGGTTCTGGTTCTGATGGCCACCCTTCCTGGTCCTGATGGCCACCCTTCATGGTTCTGGTTCTGATGGCCACCCTTCCTGGTTCTGGTTCTGATGGCCACCCTTCCTGGTTCTGATGGCCACCCTTCCTGGTTCTGATGGCCACCCTTCCTGGTTCTGATGGCCACCCTTCATGGTTCTGGTTCTGATGGCCACCCTTCATGGTTCTGGTTCTGATGGCCACCCTTCCTGGTTCTGGTTCTGATGGCCACCCTTCCTGGTTCTGATGGCCACCCTTCCTGGTTCTGATGGCCACCCTTCCTGAGTCTGGTTCTGCCAGAGGTTTCTTCCTGTTCAAAGGGAGTCGTTTCTCTCCACAGTCGCCTCAGGCACGCTCAGGACGGGAGATTGGACCGAAAAACAAAAATGTTTCAGTGCAATCTGTTGGTTTTCTTAGCTAGGAAACTGTTTTTGAATTGGCTCTATATGAACGAATTGGATTATTTTATGAATTATGATTATTATTAATTAATTGAATTCCAATTGGCTTGAATTGGACTTACTATCTAAGTGCCTTGAGATGACATTTGTTGTATTTGGCGCTATATAAATAAAAATGAATTGAATTGAATTGAATTGAATTGATTGATTGATTGATTGACTGATTGATTGATTTATTGACTTATTGATTTATTGACTGACTGACTGACTGACTGATTTATTGACTTATTGATTGACATATTGATTGATTGAGATTGATTGATTGATTGATTCATTCATTCATTCATTTCTTGACTGATTTATTTATTTAT